>NC_057769.1:18491131-18669137 GCF_010389155.1 Erigeron canadensis
TGAATAACTTCTTTTAATAATGCGGCCAACTTTCTAAATAGCACTGACTTATTAAACTTATTTCAACCTTTAAACCCCAAATGCCGCAACTGTATCAACTTGATGACTGCTTATATAAAGTTCAAAACAACTTATTACTTTTTTTTAGAAGCAAAGTTTAGTGTTTGGATACATGTTTATCCCCCTATTCTTGATGAGCATTTAGGCAACCTAGCAATTAGCAATAGCTTACCTCAAATGAGTTAGGAAGTGTCTTCAATCTTGATATGGTTTATTCAAATTAAAGTGGTTACCTACTTTGGAAAATAATGCTTTTTCCTAAAATGATATAAACCGACGGCAATCCCAAACAACCTCACATTCTCGCAGAACCGACCTAACGTACTTTCCACCCATTATAAGCATCGTATTTCCCTTTTCGATTCATGTCAACTAAAAGATGGTTTCGTGACACATTTAGCTCTTTACCAAAAATCAAAAGTTTCGAGTAACCCAAAAAGAATGGATGGGTTGATAGTTGAGAGCCGTGAGGTGGATATGGTGGAAAACTCTAAAAAGAAGATAGAGGAGGTGGGAAAGTAAGAAGATAAAGAGATGGATCTGGAAGCAGAACGCTTTCAGCATTAAAAATAAGTACAAATTATTAACATATCATGTTTTCTAACAACCTTTGCTAAATGATAGTCGAAATTCCTATTTCTTAACTAAATACGGTAAAACAAATACAGAATTAGGTCCTATTGAACTATATGGTCACTATCTTCATCACCAACCTGGTAATTACGGAACCATATGTTCTTGTCAACATCATGATAGGCCTTAGATTTCTTGTGCTCCTTTAGAGTTCCAAAGATCTGCTCCAAGGTGATGAATGATTACATACCCGTGTGATCATTTCATTCAAAATTTACCAATGTGGATCTGTAGAACGAAAAAGTGAGAAGACGGTGTTAGTTTGTGCATCATAAAAACTGTTTATATGTCCAAAGATGCGGGTTTTGCATCTAGAATAGAAAACCGAAAATCAACCAATGATAAAACACACACACATATGATGGATCATGATAAAAAAAAAACTAAAATAGAAAACTGAAAATCAACCAATGAAATCCAAAAATATAGATTTATACCTCTGTGTTGAATCGAATCGAGTTATTTGGAGATGGCAGCAGCGACTATTTCCGGGCAGCGATTAGAGAGAGCGGCGGTGGTTTATGGTGCTGATTGAAGATCAACACCCTTCGTAGTAATAATATAAATAAATAAAAAAAACAATTGAAAATCAATCCATTAAATTTTAAAACCCAACTCCATCCCAAATCTGCAAAAATAGAAAACAAACTACAACATTAGCAACAAATAAGTGAAAATTAAACAAAAGATAAGAAACATATGGACTGAATTTTGACCGGCGTGGATACAAATTGTAATCTGACCGCAATTTTTGAAATCTGTTGGCACTGGATACAAATTAAAATGTGACGGCAGTGGATACATATGAACCACCCGAGATGCAACGGCATCACACTAATAGATTTGAGAGAAAGTGATCGCCTGAGAAAGGGTTTTAAGCGATCTTGCATAGAAAGGGGTTTTTTTTCTTTTGTGTATTGGGGGTTTCTGATAGAGAAATGGGGGCGTAAAGTATTGGTAAGGATAATTTAGTCCAACCAGGTCGTTACCGGAGTATACATGTAATAAGTTGAGGGGCATAATAGACATATCAGGTTCTTACCCCCTTAAAGCCAGTTTGCTTTATAAGGAAATATATATAATAATTGATTACACTCCAACTAACAAACGCTTACTCAAACGACCAAATGAGCACTTAAGCGTAATTTGGCAAACCATAATAAGGGCGTTGGCATCGGTAGGAAGTTGAATGCATGGTCATTGTGGCGCCACCACGGAACACCGCCGCCATCAACCCACCATGCGTCATGGGGTCGAAGTGTGTGGCCAGACCACGCGGTTGATATTGCGCGGCATCTTGAATCGAGGTGCTTTCCAACGGCTCTTTGACCACAACGGCTACTTTCTCTTTTTTTTTTAATACTTTATTAGTTTATATATACATACAACTCACAACACAAAACACACACACTACAACTACAAAAGACACACACCACATTCATTTTCTCTTTCAAAAAACACACTACAACTCAAACATATACACAAAGAAGCAAAAATGTATTGGTTCCACTACAATCATCGACGAACCATTCGAATGGTCCGACGATAGTATTTTAGAGGTGTTTGTGAACTCCATTGAGTCCGAAGAAGCCGAAAGTTCCACGGCGCGGTCACAGGCGAAACGTAAAGTCGTGAACCGTAACCGTTGGAATGCTTCAGAAAGGTTGCACCGCGACTACTTTTGTGAAGAACCGAAATACGACGATGATTTTTTTGAAGATAGGTATCGTATGCCTAAAAGACTTTTTTTAAAGATCGTACATGATCTTGAGTCGAGATACGCGTATTTTCAGGACTCGTATGATGCCCAGTTGGCCAAGAGTTTTACACCGATACAAAAGTGCACATCTGCCATCCGGCAACTTGCAACCGGTAATCCTCCTGATGAGTACGACGAGTATTTAGAGATGGCCGGGAGAACATCACGTGAATGCCTTCAACTTTTTTGTGATGCTATCGTTGACACTTACAAGACCGAATATCTGTGTAAACCAACAACACATGATCTCCAACGTTTGTTTGAAGCACATGAGGAAAGGCATCACTTGCCTGGAATGATCGATAGCCTAGATTGTACACATCTTGTTTGGAAGATGTGTCCAATGGAGTGGGGGGGTCAATACAAAAAGGGTGATCATGAATACCCCACTATTATGTTGGAAGCAACGGCGTCTCAGGATTTATGGTTATGGCACGCCTTTTTTGGTCCTCCGGGTGCTCTAAACGACATCAATGTGCTGCAACAATCTCCCTTTTTCCTTCCCGAGCGTATGGGCACTGCTCCTTACGTTCCATTCAGTGTAAATGGGCGTACTTAAAGACGTGGCTACTATCTAGTCGATGGCATATATCTTACATGGTCTACGTTTGTTAAAGTGTACAAATACCCTACCGACCCAAAAGAAAAAATGTTCAAAACAGCACAAGAGGCGGCTCGCAAAGATATTGAACGGGCATTTGGTGTTCTCATAGGAAAATAGCATATCATTGATCGACCATTTCGACAACGGTCACTAGGAACAATAAGGAACTTGGTGTGTGCGTGTGTGATTTTGCACAACATGATCATTCAGGATAGTGGTCGTGCGATTTGCCCAGTTCATATAGGAAATCCAGTTGTCCGCCCAAATAGTCATTGGGACGCCTTACCGGAGATACAGGACGAGGAGACACATTTCCGTCTCCAGTATGATCTGACAGAGTATCTAGCGGGTCTAACCTTATGTAAGGTTCCCTATTGTTGCGTGGATCGTAATAAGACGTGATTCGTTATGTCAAGAGTGCGGAATCCTCTTGAGATAACTAGATTGCTATTGTCTTTCGTTGATTAATAAGCAATTAACCAACCCAAGGGGATGCACAAGGCTTGTGGTTCGTGTAAGAGGCTACACGAAGGAACAATTAACCTTAGCTCGTAAATTCGTAAATTATTAACGAAGATTCAAAAACGATTAACCTAATTTCGTAGATTAGGTCTTGTATTTATACTAGTTAAGTATTGGATCGTGTGGGCTTAGGCCTTAATCACGTATTAGGCCCGAATAAACAATAAGTCGATTTACCTCGTGCTGACGTCAGCACGAGGTTGTTCCTACATGTTGATGACGTCAGCACGAGGGACGACCTTTGACTCTTTGTTTAGCTTCGTTTGACTCGTACATAACATCCAATCATCGTTTAAGTGTTCTATACACTTATAAACCTTGATTCTATGTTCTTGTACCTACAAAACATTATATAACACACAAATACAATACAAAACATAAACAGATATAAGATAGAAGTCCAAACGTAATCATTAAATATCAACACAAGTTCTTATCTAAATGATTACAAACAAGTTCCTAAAAGCATAAACGATAATCAAATCTATGTTGCGATTGTCACAACGGATCTGCATCTACAGACCCCCTTGACGATTGCAACTAGATCTCTTTAAAGTCTTCGAACTTGAACTTCAAATCTTATCCATTAAACAAAAGTCTTTTGCTATTCGCATGAATTCTCTCTTGCAAACAGTGTGCGAGAATGTTGCGATAGCGCCTTTCCTCAACTCTCCAAAAATCCACAGCTGAGCAAGGTGTATCCAAGTCTTCTTTGATCACCTCTTGACAAATTGACAACTTGCATTGGATCATACATACGTAGCAACATCTGTTTCTTTGAATCATCAATAAACATCTGTGCTTCGCCTAACTTGATATCTATCTGCCAAAATGTCATCTCCGTCAGCATATCTTGATCCCATCTAATAGCGGGAACCTTCTTAACACATTTAATCCTTCTCTGGACAAAACGAAATGTGCCATCTAGATTCTTAATCTTCTTCAAAGGTGTTGGCTTTATCAACCTTTCTTCTGGCTTCAGACCTCTATCACTGAAATACTTAATTCTTTCATCTCTGAATCTATTCCAGTAGAAATCTGCAAGTCCATTGCTCTGAAGATTAACGAACCAGTGTCTTCCCAGATCTATCATGTCTGAATCACTGAGAGAGTGGAAATGTCTTCGACTTATTGACATGTACTGGCAACCCTCCTTTCTCTTGATAATAAACAATTTGATTCTGTGATCATAGAACCAACTTTGAATCACTGAGAAGTATTTGGGTGCATCCTTGTCTGAGACATATTCCCAAAACATCGATGGTTTATACGTATCACGTATCATCAAACCAGTATGTCCTCTATAACCTGGAATTAGTCTATCAATAATAAACTCATGATCTTGCTGCACCGGAGGTATATTAAATCTTCCAAGGTCAACCTCTCGTGTAGCATCTATATTCCAATATGGATCAAAAATATTGTTATGTCCTTCATCGACTATATTTGCATATACAGCAAATCTCAACCTTGCAGCATTCTTAGGTTCATCTGGACTATCTCTAATTTGATTGAGATTGAGATGTTCTACTTCAGCTATTGGTTCAACTTGAATGACTTCTTCTTCATTAAAGACACGATCAAAGTCATAAGGTGTCTCAAGCAACCTTTGTCTATCAGCTTCCGAAGTAATGAACTCTCCTTCTTCCAAATCTTCATCATCGATACTTTCTAAATCTTCTTCAGCATCAAGATCGTTCAATGCACCTATCTTTTGAAGCTTATCTGCAATTGAAACGATTTACATATACAAAGATAAAGAACATAAATTATAAGTCAAGACATAATAAAAAATAAATAAAAAATAGTATAAATACATAAAATAAATAATACTATATCATAAATATAATGTAATAACTACATTAATATTTATCTTATAATCTTTATCTATTTTAACTTACAACAATAATATTATATCATAAATATAATGTAACACATACATTCATATTTATCTTATAATCATTATTTTTCATTACTCGAGTATTTAAAATTACACTGTCAATATGTTAAGCCGAACAGAATAATTCTTTGATAACTATTCTAAGCTGAATAACACTTTGATTAACACTCTAAACTGTTATTATAATTCAAGTAATCTAATGTACACACATTAATTAAAAATACAAAATCAATAGCACTAAGGTTCATAATCCGAATCTGAATCCGAATCTGACTCTGACTCTGAAGATATATGAGTTAACCCTAACTGTTCTTTCATTTGATCCCTAAGTGATCCTAGATCATAATAATCATCATAATCCATAATCTCAGCTCTAGCTCTCATATGAGCTTGTGGATCATATCCCAATCTCTTTTTTAGTCTATGCACAATTAAAGGGTGCAAATCTGACTCTGTAGAGACATTGGTAGTAGAAACAGTCTTAGTGACTCACTATCCTGAATAGATTTTCCTTTGCTATTTTCTTTTTCTTTATGATTATGAGGATCATTCAATATCAACACAAGTTCTTATCTAAATGATTACAAACAAGTTCCTAAAGCATAAACGATAATCAAATCTATGTTGCGATTGTCACAACGGATCTGCATCTACAGACCCCCTTGACGATTGCAACTAGATCTCTTTAAAGTCTTCGAACTTGAACTTCAAATCTTATCCATTAAACAAAAGTCTTTTGCTATTCGCATGAATTCTCTCTTGCAAACAGTGTGCGAGAATGTTGCGATAGCGCCTTTCCTCAACTCTCCAAAATCCACAGCTGAGCAAGGTGTATCCAAGTCTTCTTTGATCACCTCTTGACAAATTGACAACTTGCATTGGATCATACATACGTAGCAACATCTGTTTCTTTGAATCATCAATAAACATCTGTGCTTCGCCTAACTTGATATCTATCTGCCAAAATGTCATCTCCGTCAGCATATCTTGATCCCATCTAATAGCGGGAACCTTCTTAACACATTTAATCCTTCTCTGGACAAAACGAAATGTGCCATCTAGATTCTTAATCTTCTTCAAAGGTGTTGGCTTTATCAACCTTTCTTCTGGCTTCAGACCTCTATCACTGAAATACTTAATTCTTTCATCTCTGAATCTATTCCAGTAGAAATCTGCAAGTCCATTGCTCTGAAGATTAACGAACCAGTGTCTTCCCAGATCTATCATGTCTGAATCACTGAGAGAGTGGAAATGTCTTCGACTTATTGACATGTACTGGCAACCCTCCTTTCTCTTGATAATAAACAATTTGATTCTGTGATCATAGAACCAACTTTGAATCACTGAGAAGTATTTGGGTGCATCCTTGTCTGAGACATATTCCCAAAACATCGATGGTTTATACGTATCACGTATCATCAAACCAGTATGTCCTCTATAACCTGGAATTAGTCTATCAATAATAAACTCATGATCTTGCTGCACCGGAGGTATATTAAATCTTCCAAGGTCAACCTCTCGTGTAGCATCTATATTCCAATATGGATCAAAAATATTGTTATGTCCTTCATCGACTATATTTGCATATACAGCAAATCTCAACCTTGCTGTAACACCCCGACTAAGGCGGAAACACGAGATGCCACAGAACGACATGGTACAAAAGATTTAAATATAAAACATCAACTCAAGTTTTCAAATGACATTCAAAATCCAAAAGATTACAAATTAAAGATGACGTCCAAATCCATTACACAACCAAATTCATAATTAAAATGATTAAATGTTTGCAATACTCGTCCAACCATACAAGCATATTAGAGTCCAAAAGGGGGTCCACGCTACGCACCTAAATCTTTAACCTGAAAAGCATGAAGAAGAAGAAGTGTCAACTACGAGAGTTGAGTGAGTTCATAGGTTTTTAACTAACAACATAAAGTGTATATATATATCCATCATAACCAAAAATTTGAGAGTCACCAAAATTTCCATGTATACCTCCAATGTCGCATTTGGAAAGCGTATGTTCCACTTACTATAATCAACGTAGTGAAATTTCTATCATATAACCACGAGGGTATAATTCAATCAACCTTGATGAGTAAATGCTTGAGCCACTACTACTACCATTTTTTCGAAGTCCAATAATAAATAGATAAATCTTGCACGAGCTGTCAATCAAGTGCCGTAACAATAATAATAAAAAGGGGTCGTGCCATGGAGACGACCTAAGTAAGGTAGCTAGAACACCCGTGGTCGGACTGGAAGTGGAGGTTGTCACAAAGACAACCAACCTTCCACCGTTACACAATTGGGTGGGTGGACGAAACCTAGTTGCGCAACTAACTAACTACAGGCCTCCATAATCGGAGTAAATAGTAGTGAACCGAAGAAAGCGGTTTGACAGAACTCAAGCTCATCATATAAATCATTTATCATAATGAACATACGAAACAATTTCATTTCATAATCATAATATCAAGAATCATTTCATATATTTGTAATAATAAAAGCAATTTAGCTTATATATCATGCTTTTCACCCCGATAGTTAAAACACATAAAATAGTTTGAAAGGGGGCTATGACTCACTTGAATTGAGAGTGAAAGAGGGCTGATCAAAAGCGAGATCTCTGGCTAGTGGTGTCTTTCCTCAAGCAAGCCTAAACCAAGGTATTCGAAATATGCACAACGTAAGTGTGTTTTACATGAACTAGTAAACTAGATCATGAGACGTATGCTAGTAGACTTGCCCAACTTTGGTTGTTGTTTAAATTATGGAATTCAAGTACATTATGTTGTTCACCTCATTTGGTTGGAAGACATTTGGTAGTAAAGGTCATTCATACGATTTTTGTTCGGTTATTGAAATTTCGGTAGTTTAACTTCGTTTTATATATATTTTCCATCGCATACTTTGTTTAATAACCATATTTGACATTTGTGTTCTCATAATATCAATATTGATATATCTTGCTGATTTATAATTATTTATTTAATTTAATATTATTTAATTAATTATTTACTTATTTTATTGGTTTATTAATCAAATAATTCCTTATAATTATTTTTAAGTCCTTAAATTATCTCTAAAATTCATAGATAATTATAGATGGATTATCTACTGATTTTCAAGCCTTTTTATTTGTAACATTGTGATTCTTATATTTATTTGTGCCTTATTTCTATTTATTTAATAATAATGATTAATTAGTGACTTTTACTTAATAATTTACTTTTAAATTGTATAATTCTTGCTCCC
This sequence comes from Erigeron canadensis, assembly GCF_010389155.1. NCBI lineage: Eukaryota > Viridiplantae > Streptophyta > Magnoliopsida > Asterales > Asteraceae > Erigeron > Erigeron canadensis. The sequence continues at coordinate 18,499,871 of NC_057769.1, forward strand.
TTGCTTGTAGTTATTTTTCCCCAGTAGGTTTTAGTCACTTTTATCATTGGTTAAGTGGCTTTGATCAGATTCATGGTTTATATAATTTATTTATTGATTTATATATCTTTTAATTACCATTTTAATTCATTAAATCATAGAAATCCTTACAAATCACCACAAGAGTTTTAGTCCAAAAATTCCAGGCCTTTTTAGGCACCTTTTATCAATAAAAATCTGTAACCATTCAACCTCTCTTGTGTCTTGCTTAAATTGAGGATTTTATAATTGAAAATCGTTTACCGAAATAGTGATTTTAGCCTCATTTCTTAGGCTATTAAGGTACTTCAAAATGGATTTTCATCCTAAATTCAACATTCACAGTAAGTTCATCATATTTTGGTGGTTCAAGTCGTGATGGTGGTGGTGGTGTGATATGTGCAATTTAGTGCTTTCGGTTAGTGATTATTTGACCCGAAAAGACGGTTTTTGAGCTTATTTTTGCCATGCATCAAATGAATTGAGTTTTATACTTTTAATATGTCGTATTTCCAGTATGTTCATCACATTTTCATGGTCATAAAGTTATGGTGCATGTGTGTGCTCAAAATGCATTTTAACAAGCTTTCGGTTTTCGATTTCAAGCATATTTTAACTTGTTTTGACCCAAGCTTTATATAATTGATATTTTGTGAATTTTTTTCCAGAATATTTGCATGACTTTTAACCTATTTTTCAGTTGACACAAGTCTAGCTTCACCTCATAATCCAAACAACAATCCAACTTTCTTAAATCTAGCATGCATGTAATCATCTCATCATTTTTAACAACAAATCTTTATCCAACAACAATCCATCAACATAAAAATGTATTTTTATGAAATTTTCCAGAAATATATACATAAACATTATATAAAATATGTTCATCTTTTTATATAAAAAGTTACTTTACAACTAATCAACACATATCCACCTTTTTGATGCTAACTTTCATAGATCCAACACTTTATCAATAAAATCTATATTTTTATAAATATTTCCAGAAATATTACCTTCATAATATGTATGAATATAACCATTTTTCAAAGGAAAAATCATATCTAAGACTATTAAACACACAACCACACTTTTGGGTCTTAAACTAGTCGAATCATTGGACTTTTCTTCATAGATTCAACATGCATGAGCATGAGGAGAAAAACCATATCAACTTTGCCCTCATTAAGTGTATATTTGAAAGGAAACTTGAAGATTCATAAAGAAAACATAAAGAAAATAAAATCTTTCGATGAAACCTTTTTAATATGAACATAAACAAGATTAAGCAAGTAAAGAGATGAAGATTATACCCTTGAAGAACACTTTTTGGAGATGGAAAAAGGGCAGATTTTCGTGACTAATATGGCCTCCAACAACCCCTATTCAAGCCCTAATACAACCCTTAAACTATGCTTGAATCAACCCTTTATTAATCTAGCCTAAACCCTTATTATTAGTATAAGTTTAAGTTGGATTTTTTGCCTTGTTCTTGCTCCCTTGATGGCTGCCGTTTTTGAGAGAGAAAGGAAGAGTATGGAAGAGTTTTTCTTGGGAGAAAATGATGTATGTGAAGTGTGTGTGAAAAGTGGAAGTTCCAAGACAAAGAGTGTGCATGTATATTTCAAAATGGGTGATGTATGTGTGTGTGATGAGGGGGGACGGCCACATGGGGTATTCAAGGGGTTTTTCCCCTTTTTTTTTTTTTTTTAAAAGTTGTGTAAGTATATTTGTTGTATGTATATATATTTGTGTTTGTTTTATAAGTGTAATGTAAGTTTAGTTGTAATATAAATGCATGTCTTATCCTAGCATATGTCTATGTGTGTGTCATGTATATGTGTATGTATGTATACATTTTTGTGTTTTAAATTTGTTACATGGCTTATTAGTTGCATTCTTGTATTTATTTTAAGCATATATATATACACTTAGAGATTTTTAAACACTTTTATATGCTTTATGAGTTATAAATATTTTTAAGTTGTTCATGACATTTCTTGTGACCAAATATTATTTAGTTGGATTGATGGTACAATTTGTTGGATATTTATAAGGATTTCTAATTGTTATCTCAACTTGTGAGACTCGCTTTATTAATTATAACTTGATTTGATCATTAAGGTTTTTGTTCAATCGTATTTTATTAAATTGAATTTAGATTACTAATTTGGGGCATTACCTACTAGCTTCAAGTATAACTATGGCTTGCGGGAACGTAGACAACCTAACTAGCACATATATAATATTAAAAGTACGGTTGTTACATCCTTACCCCCTTAGAAGAATTCCGTCCCGGAATTTGAGTTTGCTTAGGGAGTAAGTGCGGATATTTCTCACGTATGAAGTCCTCGCGCTCCCATGTAAATTCGGGTCCGCGCTTTGTATCCCATCTGACTTTAACTATAGGGATCTTGCTCCTCTTAAGGCGTTTCTCATCGCGGTCAAGAACTTCTATTGGCTCCTCGCGAAATTGGAGCTTATCTTCCACTCGTAGTTCCTCGAGTGGAACTACTTTCGAATCATCCGCCACGCATTTCTTTAAATTTGACACATGGAAAGTGTCATGAACATCTCCCAATTCTTGGGGTAATTTCAACTTATAGGCCACGGGGCCTATTCTAGCCACAATTTCAAATGGCCCAATGTATCGAGGACTTAACTTTCCTCTCTTACCAAATCTCACTGTTCCTTTCCATGGCGACACCTTTAGGAGCACTTTGTCGCCGACTTCAAATTCTAGGGGCTTCCTTCTTTGATCCGCATAACTCTTTTGCCGATCTCTGGCGGCTTTAAGCTTTTCTTTAATGATAGCTACTTTGTCCGTTGTTTCTTGGACAAAATCGACGGTAGCTAGACTTCTTTCGCCCGTCTCTATCCAACACATCGGAGACCTACACTTGCGTCCATATAAAGCTTCAAACGGTGCACATTGTATGCTAGAGTGATAGCTATTATTGTATGTAAATTCAGCATAAGGCAAGTGCTCATCCCAGCTTCCACTAAATTCTAATGCACAGGCTCTTAACATATCCTCCAACGTTTGTATTGTTCGCTCACTTTGTCCATCCGTTTGAGGGTGGTAAGCCGTGCTTAATGCTAGTGTTGTGCCCATAGCTTCTTGCACGTGACCCCAAAAACGTGAGGTAAATCTACCATCCCGATCGGATATTATGGACAAAGGCACGCCATGTAGTGTTACAATCTTCTCGACGTACAAGCGAGCTAGGCGCTCGGTGTTCCAATCTTCTTTGATGGGGATGAAATGGGCTGATTTCGTAAGACGATCAACAATCACCCATATAGCATCATGACCTTTCTTTGTTCGAGGCAATTTTGTCACTAGGTCCATTGCTATTTGCTCCCACTTCCATTCGGGAATCTCTGGCTGCTTTAAAAGACCAGATGGCTTTTGGTGCTCAGCTTTGACCATCGCACAAGTCATGCATCGGCTCACATATCGGGCTACGTCCCCTTTCATTCCAGGCCACCAAAAATCCTTTCTTAGGCCTTGATACATCTTATCCGCGCCTGGGTGAATTGAATATTTCGTATTGTGAGCCTCATTCATAAGTACATCCCTTAAACCATTTACCTTCGGTACCCAAGCTCTTCCCTTGAAGTATAAGATTCCTTCATCATCCTTGTCAAACCTCATTTCCATACCGCACAAGGCTTCATCCTTAATGTTCTTCCCTTCAAAGGCCTTTGCTTGGTCTCCTAAGAAACGATCTCTTAGAGACATTCTTACTTGTAAGTAGCTGATTCTTGCCCTTGGCACCTTAGTATTCACCTTCCTACTAAGTGCATCGGCAACGACGTTTGCCTTCCCCGGATGGTACTTGATTTCACATTCATAGTCGTTCAGCAGCTCCATCCATCTCCTTTGCCTCATATTCAACATCTTTTGATCAAAGATGTGTTGCAAGCTTTTGTGGTCGGTGAATATGGTGCATTTAGTGCCATAGAGATAATGTCGCCATATCTTCAAGGCGAATACTACGGCTCCTAACTCCAGATCGTGTGTCGAATAATTTTTCTCATGTGGCTTCAATTGTCTAGACGCGTAGGCAATGACCTTGTCTCTTTGCATAAGCACGCATCCAAGTCCTTTATTCGACGCATCACAATATACCACAAATCCTTCCATTCCATCCGGCAACGCTAGTATGGGTGCTTCACACAACATGTTCTTAAGCGTTTGGAACGCTTGCTCTTGTTCTTCACCCCATATGAATTCTCTTGACTTTTGGGTCAATTGGGTCAGAGGTACCGCAATTTTGGAGAATCCTTGGATGAATCTTCGATAATAACCTGCCAATCCTAGGAAGCTACGCACTTCCGTTGGCGTCTTTGGTGCCTCCCACTTCTTAATCGCCTCTATCTTAGATGGGTCGACATGAATTCCTTTTTCGTCTACGAGATGTCCAAGGAATTGAACTTGGCGGAGCCAAAATTCACACTTAGAAAACTTAGCATACAACTTCTCGTCTCTAAGTAATTGCAATATTATTCTTAAATGCTTCTCATGTTCATCCTTACTACGAGAATATATCAAAATATCATCAATGAATACTATGACGAATTTGTCCAAGTATGGCCTACAAATTCGGTTCATTAGATCCATGAAAACGGCGGGCGCATTTGTGAGACCAAATGGCATCACCAGAAACTCGTAATGCCCATAGCGCGTTCTGAAAGCCGTTTTAGGTACATCTTCTTCTCGTACCCTCAACTGATGATAGCCGGATCTAAGATCGATTTTCGAGAAATGCGACGCTCCTTGAAGTTGATCGAACAAATCGTCTATTCGTGGCAGCGGATACCTATTCTTGATCGTCAGCTTATTCAACTCCCTATAGTCTATGCACATCCTCAGAGATCCATCTTTCTTTTTGACAAAAAGAATTGGAGCACCCCATGGCGAAGAACTAGGTTGGATTAAGCCTTTATCAAGCAATTCTTGCAATTGCTCAGAAAGTTCTCGCATCTCGGAGGGCGCTAACCTGTACGGTGCTTTAGCTACGGGGGCTGCCCCGGGAACTAAATCAATCATAAACTCCACCTGCCTCGTGGGTGGGAGTCCAGGTAGTTCGTCAGGGAACACATCTAGAAAGTCCCTAACCACCATGACCTTATGAGGGTCCTTACTTTTTACTTGCTTATCCACTACTTGTGCCAAGTATGTGTGATATTCCTTACGTAAATATTTCCTTACTTTCATAGATGACACTATCTTGGTTTGGACCCCCGCCCTATGGCCTTGTATTATAAGCACCTCATCATTATCTAAGGGAATTTTAATGACCTTTTCATGGCAAAGTATTTCTGCACGCATCTTAGACAACCAATCCATTCCTACTATCACATCAAAACTTCCTATCTCAATGGGAATCAAGTCTATACTATAATCCTCCTCGTCTAAAGTCAACATACAATCAAAAATAATTTCCTTGGCCTTATACTCGTTTCCATTAGCATATTCGATATAGTAAGTTTCATCAAGCTCACTAGGTTTCTTACCAATCATTTCCTTAAATTCAAAAGAAATAAAACTTCTTTCGGCTCCAGAATCAAATAGCATAGAGGCATAAACATTATTTAATGGAAACGTACCTACGATGACATTTGGGTCATCACGTGCCTCATTCGCACCCATTGCATACACGCGTCCTCTAGCTTGACCTCCTTGGTTCCCACGATTCTGGTTGGCATTGATTCCTTGATTCCCATTGTTTGCTTGATTTCCTCCATTACCTCGGTTCACTTGATTCCCATTATTGCCTCGGTTTGCTTGGTTCCCACGATTTCCAACATTCCTATAGTTGCCACGGTTTCCATTTCCATTCCCTCGATTGCCTTGAGCTCGTCCCAACCTAGGACAAGCATTCCTCCAATGCTCCGTGCTTCCACATTCATGACAAGTTCCCCGGTTTCCTCCAACTCTTGTTCCCCTACGGCAAGTGGCAGCAAGGTGTCCAAATGAGCGGCAAATCGAGCATAGCCTACATTCCCCCTGATGGGTGTTGCCACATCGGTTACATCTTTGTGCCGCACCATTGGTGATTCCATAATTCCTTACAATCTTTTGCCTTTTATCAGGCCCATTCCCTTTACGATCACCAAATCGGCTTCCTCCTCCTTGCCTTGAACTTGACTCGCCTCGCGAGTATTTCCCAGTCCTGACCAAGTCATTAACCAATCTTGTTGACAAACTTATTGCTTCTTCCAGTGTGGTGGGGTTTGCTGCCGTGACCATCAATCTTACTTCCGGTACCAATCCGTAAATATACCTCTCAACTTTCTTGGCTTCAGTAGTCACCATATCAGGTACCAGCACACACAACTCGTGAAAACGAATCGCATATGTCTCTAACTCCATTCCTTTCATGGCATGGTTCCAAAACTCAATTTCCAGCTTTTGGACGGCAGGTCTAGGGCAATACTCCCTTTTCAATTCCTCCTTGAGCTGCTCCCAGGTCAAAGCATTCATCGTGGCGGCACCCCTCGTGGTGACTTGGAGGTTCCACCATGTGAGTGCCCTCCCCTGGAGCTTACTTGCCGCAAACTTGACGCGGTCGGCTGGCGCACAATCAATGATATTTAGGATTGCCTCCATGCTTTGAAACCAAGTAAGTAACCCAACGGGACCCTCCGTCCCATAGAACTCTTTGGGGTTGCAAGACGTAAAAGTCTTGTAAGCATTTCGGTCAGTGGCGTTTCCTCCACCTTCTTGCCTTCTTGCCAAGTTGATGGTAGCAGTCACGTTCTCAGCGATTTGAGTGGCAATGTTTGGCATGGCAGCATTGATTTGTTGAGATATGAGAGTCGCCAACTCAGCCCTTCGTTGAGCTTCTTCCTCTTGGCGTCTAGCCTCAGCGCTTGTCTCTTCAACGGTCCTTCGTGGTGCCATGTCTCTACAAAGGAGAACATAGTTTAGTCATTTGTATAAAGGATTATGTGACATGGACCCGACTCACAACTTCCGATCTCACACGTGTTCGTTTAGGTTACTTAGTGTAATAAGGCCACGTTTGTATGCATAGGTATACCTATATATTCCTAAATTCATTTTCCTTCCTTTAATCACAACCTACTTATCATTATGAATTACAAGTGGTTGGGTAAGCTTAAAGCATGTCAATCTTGTTTTGGGCCTTTTGACAGATTTTTCCAGAATCTGTATACGAACTTGAAGCTCAAAAATGTGACCCAAGATGGACGAACTGGGCAAAACTCATAAAATATAAAATGTAGCCCCATGAGTTAGATTTCATCTCCAATTGGAATCAGGTCAAAAGACCAAATAGAACTCCAGATATGGCCGTTTTACCAAAAGTGGTCAGAACTGATTTCCTGCTGTAACTTTTCACTTTGTAACAAGTATAACCATAACACACATAGATTAACACATCATATAAAAGCAAAAAGGCATCAAGCTTCCATTCCAATGATTCAACATCAGTTTACAAAATTGCCCTAAGCCCACAAACAAGTGATCGTAGTCACACAATCACAAACAAGTTCAAGGAAATCACAACAAAGTACAAATAATTGTCTACCGAATAAGTTCATGAACAAAACATCCTTAGGGTCATTTCCTAAGCACAAGAACTACCACAATGGAACACACCGCTGCAAGAATACATCCCATTATGAATATCACTTCATAAATCCGGCGCACTCCATCTATTACCATGCCGGTATCTTCTCCCATTCGCCTCATGGCTCCCAAGGTTCTTTCCATCATGACTTCTTGATGTCGAACCCTCACTCGGGCATCCCTTAGCCCACCGGCTATGTCCCACACTCGTTCCCTTTCCTCCCGGGTCATACCCATGGGAGGTGGAGGGGGTATTCCATAGACGGGACGGTGGGGGTTTTCTCCTAGTCTCGGCCCAAGGTGATAAGGATGATCGCGGGGGAGGCGTGGATGGAAGTATGGGTCGTGAGTTGGGAAGCGTCCATCGCTTACATTCATGGCCGCATTTTGTCTCGGCGGTGTGGGAGCTCTAGGGGCTGATGGTGGCCGTGGTGGAGTAGGCAAACGACGTACCGGTTGGCTAGAAGCAACGCTTCTAGCACCACCACCATTTGATGGGTCTTCCGTGGGCTCGGACTCCTCCTCCTCCTCTCGTTGTGGGGGCTGTTGGGAGTCCATCGTGGGCTCCGTCTCCTCGCTTTCTTCTTGTTCTTGTCGCCTCTCCCTGACCATGTCCACGAATGCATAAATGTCCCTTACTTGATTGGAGTTTCTTGAGGCTTCACTCCTTTGCGACATAATATTCCTACACAAGTCACATAAAGCATAAGATGACGACTCCACTTGACGCTTAGACGACCATTTGCAACCGACTTGACCATTGACGACCCATGTGACCATTTGCGGACAGCAAGACGACTTGACGGACCGAGACGACCTTAATCATTTGACGACAACCAACCAATTCGACCTACGACTCACAAGCTTGACAACCGAACAACATTATGAACATCCACCACCGACGTACCCAACAATAATTAGTAAGACTATCAACGACCAACTCGACACTCATGACCCACACGACCATTTAGAATCAACGAAATGACTAGAATTTAACTTGTGCATTATGTCTAAATAGGCAAAGTAATGCTAGCCAAGTGGGGGTATTAACTAAGGGTTCTAATAAGTAATGCGAACATTGGATTTGGTTATGTATCTTTTGCACCAAGAATCGTTTTAAAGCTTTATTTTCAAAAGACTCCTTTTTAATATTCCTTAAACAACTATTTCGATCATTCCATATTAAATTTTTAATTAGGCATAGTTGATCAGGCTATGCATAAGTAAAACAAGAATACTTTATGATCAACTCAATTGTTTAAGAAATATTCGACTCGTTTTGAAAATACGTAGGTTATAGCAAAAATTCTCTATAACCTTGGCTCTTGATACCATTTTTCTGTAACACCCCGACTAAGGCGGAAACACGAGATGCCACAGAACGACATGGTACAAAAGATTTAAATATAAAACATCAACTCAAGTTTTCAAATGACATTCAAAATCCAAAAGATTACAAATTAAAGATGACGTCCAAATCCATTACACAACCAAATTCATAATTAAAATGATTAAATGTTTGCAATACTCGTCCAACCATACAAGCATATTAGAGTCCAAAAGGGGGTCCACGCTACGCACCTAAATCTTTAACCTGAAAAGCATGAAGAAGAAGAAGTGTCAACTACGAGAGTTGAGTGAGTTCATAGGTTTTTAACTAACAACATAAAGTGTATATATATATATCCATCATAACCAAAAATTTGAGAGTCACCAAAATTTCCATGTATACCTCCAATGTCGCATTTGGAAAGCGTATGTTCCACTTACTATAATCAACGTAGTGAAATTTCTATCATATAACCACGAGGGTATAATTCAATCAACCTTGATGAGTAAATGCTTGAGCCACTACTACTACCATTTTTTCGAAGTCCAATAATAAATAGATAAATCTTGCACGAGCTGTCAATCAAGTGCCGTAACAATAATAATAAAAAGGGGTCGTGCCATGGAGACGACCTAAGTAAGGTAGCTAGAACACCCGTGGTCGGACTGGAAGTGGAGGTTGTCACAAAGACAACCAACCTTCCACCGTTACACAATTGGGTGGGTGGACGAAACCTAGTTGCGCAACTAACTAACTACAGGCCTCCATAATCGGAGTAAATAGTAGTGAACCGAAGAAAGCGGTTTGACAGAACTCAAGCTCATCATATAAATCATTTATCATAATGAACATACGAAACAATTTCATTTCATAATCATAATATCAAGAATCATTTCATATATTTGTAATAATAAAAGCAATTTAGCTTATATATCATGCTTTTCACCCCGATAGTTAAAACACATAAAATAGTTTGAAAGGGGGCTATGACTCACTTGAATTGAGAGTGAAAGAGGGCTGATCAAAAGCGAGATCTCTGGCTAGTGGTGTCTTTCCTCAAGCAAGCCTAAACCAAGGTATTCGAAATATGCACAACGTAAGTGTGTTTTACATGAACTAGTAAACTAGATCATGAGACGTATGCTAGTAGACTTGCCCAACTTTGGTTGTTGTTTAAATTATGGAATTCAAGTACATTATGTTGTTCACCTCATTTGGTTGGAAGACATTTGGTAGTAAAGGTCATTCATACGATTTTTGTTCGGTTATTGAAATTTCGGTAGTTTAACTTCGTTTTATATATATTTTCCATCGCATACTTTGTTTAATAACCATATTTGACATTTGTGTTCTCATAATATCAATATTGATATATCTTGCTGATTTATAATTATTTATTTAATTTAATATTATTTAATTAATTATTTACTTATTTTATTGGTTTATTAATCAAATAATTCCTTATAATTATTTTTAAGTCCTTAAATTATCTCTAAAATTCATAGATAATTATAGATGGATTATCTACTGATTTTCAAGCCTTTTTATTTGTAACATTGTGATTCTTATATTTATTTGTGCCTTATTTCTATTTATTTAATAATAATGATTAATTAGTGACTTTTACTTAATAATTTACTTTTAAATTGTATAATTCTTGCTCCCTTGCTTGTAGTTATTTTTCCCCAGTAGGTTTTAGTCACTTTTATCATTGGTTAAGTGGCTTTGATCAGATTCATGGTTTATATAATTTATTTATTGATTTATATATCTTTTAATTACCATTTTAATTCATTAAATCATAGAAATCCTTACAAATCACCACAAGAGTTTTAGTCCAAAAATTCCAGGCCTTTTTAGGCACCTTTTATCAATAAAAATCTGTAACCATTCAACCTCTCTTGTGTCTTGCTTAAATTGAGGATTTTATAATTGAAAATCGTTTACCGAAATAGTGATTTTAGCCTCATTTCTTAGGCTATTAAGGTACTTCAAAATGGATTTTCATCCTAAATTCAACATTCACAGTAAGTTCATCATATTTTGGTGGTTCAAGTCGTGATGGTGGTGGTGGTGTGATATGTGCAATTTAGTGCTTTCGGTTAGTGATTATTTGACCCGAAAAGACGGTTTTTGAGCTTATTTTTGCCATGCATCAAATGAATTGAGTTTTATACTTTTAATATGTCGTATTTCCAGTATGTTCATCACATTTTCATGGTCATAAAGTTATGGTGCATGTGTGTGCTCAAAATGCATTTTAACAAGCTTTCGGTTTTCGATTTCAAGCATATTTTAACTTGTTTTGACCCAAGCTTTATATAATTGATATTTTGTGAATTTTTTCCAGAATATTTGCATGACTTTTAACCTATTTTTCAGTTGACACAAGTCTAGCTTCACCTCATAATCCAAACAACAATCCAACTTTCTTAAATCTAGCATGCATGTAATCATCTCATCATTTTTAACAACAAATCTTTATCCAACAACAATCCATCAACATAAAAATGTATTTTTATGAAATTTTCCAGAAATATATACATAAACATTATATAAAATATGTTCATCTTTTTATATAAAAAGTTACTTTACAACTAATCAACACATATCCACCTTTTTGATGCTAACTTTCATAGATCCAACACTTTATCAATAAAATCTATATTTTTATAAATATTTCCAGAAATATTACCTTCATAATATGTATGAATATAACCATTTTTCAAAGGAAAAATCATATCTAAGACTATTAAACACACAACCACACTTTTGGGTCTTAAACTAGTCGAATCATTGGACTTTTCTTCATAGATTCAACATGCATGAGCATGAGGAGAAAAACCATATCAACTTTGCCCTCATTAAGTGTATATTTGAAAGGAAACTTGAAGATTCATAAAGAAAACATAAAGAAAATAAAATCTTTCGATGAAACCTTTTAATATGAACATAAACAAGATTAAGCAAGTAAAGAGATGAAGATTATACCCTTGAAGAACACTTTTTGGAGATGGAAAAAGGGCAGATTTTCGTGACTAATATGGCCTCCAACAACCCCTATTCAAGCCCTAATACAACCCTTAAACTATGCTTGAATCAACCCTTTATTAATCTAGCCTAAACCCTTATTATTAGTATAAGTTTAAGTTGGATTTTTTGCCTTGTTCTTGCTCCCTTGATGGCTGCCGTTTTTGAGAGAGAAAGGAAGAGTATGGAAGAGTTTTTCTTGGGAGAAAATGATGTATGTGAAGTGTGTGTGAAAAGTGGAAGTTCCAAGACAAAGAGTGTGCATGTATATTTCAAAATGGGTGATGTATGTGTGTGTGATGAGGGGGGGACGGCCACATGGGGTATTCAAGGGGTTTTTCCCCTTTTTTTTTTTTTTTTAAAAAGTTGTGTAAGTATATTTGTTGTATGTATATATATTTGTGTTTGTTTTATAAGTGTAATGTAAGTTTAGTTGTAATATAAATGCATGTCTTATCCTAGCATATGTCTATGTGTGTGTCATGTATATGTGTATGTATGTATACATTTTTGTGTTTTAAATTTGTTACATGGCTTATTAGTTGCATTCTTGTATTTATTTTAAGCATATATATATACACTTAGAGATTTTTAAACACTTTTATATGCTTTATGAGTTATAAATATTTTTAAGTTGTTCATGACATTTCTTGTGACCAAATATTATTTAGTTGGATTGATGGTACAATTTGTTGGATATTTATAAGGATTTCTAATTGTTATCTCAACTTGTGAGACTCGCTTTATTAATTATAACTTGATTTGATCATTAAGGTTTTTGTTCAATCGTATTTTATTAAATTGAATTTAGATTACTAATTTGGGGCATTACCTACTAGCTTCAAGTATAACTATGGCTTGCGGGAACGTAGACAACCTAACTAGCACATATATAATATTAAAAGTACGGTTGTTACACTTGCAGCATTCTTAGGTTCATCTGGACTATCTCTAATTTGATTGAGATTGAGATGTTCTACTTCAGCTATTGGTTCAACTTGAATGACTTCTTCTTCATTAAAGACACGATCAAAGTCATAAGGTGTCTCAAGCAACCTTTGTCTATCAGCTTCCGAAGTAATGAACTCTCCTTCTTCCAAATCTTCATCATCGATACTTTCTAAATCTTCTTCAGCATCAAGATCGTTCAATGCACCTATCTTTTGAAGCTTATCTGCAATTGAAACGATTTACATATACAAAGATAAAGAACATAAATTATAAGTCAAGACATAATAAAAATAAATAAATAAAAAATAGTATAAATACATAAAATAAATAATACTATATCATAAATATAATGTAATAACTACATTAATATTTATCTTATAATCTTTATCTATTTTAACTTACAACAATAATATTATATCATAAATATAATGTAACACATACATTCATATTTATCTTATAATCATTATTTTTCATTACTCGAGTATTTTAAAATTACACTGTCAATATGTTAAGCCGAACAGAATAATTCTTTGATAACTATTCTAAGCTGAATAACACTTTGATTAACACTCTAAACTGTTATTATAATTCAAGTAATCTAATGTACACACATTAATTAAAAATACAAAATCAATAGCACTAAGGTTCATAATCCGAATCTGAATCCGAATCTGACTCTGACTCTGAAGATATATGAGTTAACCCTAACTGTTCTTTCATTTGATCCCTAAGTGATCCTAGATCATAATAATCATCATAATCCATAATCTCAGCTCTAGCTCTCATATGAGCTTGTGGATCATATCCCAATCTCTTTTTTAGTCTATGCACAATTAAAGGGTGCAAATCTGACTCTGTAGAGACATTGGTAGTAGAAACAGTCTTAGTGACTCACTATCCTGAATAGATTTTCCTTTGCTATTTTCTTTTTCTTTATGATTATGAGGATCATTCAATATCAACACAAGTTCTTATCTAAATGATTACAAACAAGTTCCTAAAAGCATAAACGATAATCAAATCTATGTTGCGATTGTCACAACGGATCTGCATCTACAGACCCCCTTGACGATTGCAACTAGATCTCTTTAAAGTCTTCGAACTTGAACTTCAAATCTTATCCATTAAACAAAAGTCTTTTGCTATTCGCATGAATTCTCTCTTGCAAACAGTGTGCGAGAATGTTGCGATAGCGCCTTTCCTCAACTCTCCAAAAATCCACAGCTGAGCAAGGTGTATCCAAGTCTTCTTTGATCACCTCTTGACAAATTGACAACTTGCATTGGATCATACATACGTAGCAACATCTGTTTCTTTGAATCATCAATAAACATCTGTGCTTCGCCTAACTTGATATCTATCTGCCAAAATGTCATCTCCGTCAGCATATCTTGATCCCATCTAATAGCGGGAACCTTCTTAACACATTTAATCCTTCTCTGGACAAAACGAAATGTGCCATCTAGATTCTTAATCTTCTTCAAAGGTGTTGGCTTTATCAACCTTTCTTCTGGCTTCAGACCTCTATCACTGAAATACTTAATTCTTTCATCTCTGAATCTATTCCAGTAGAAATCTGCAAGTCCATTGCTCTGAAGATTAACGAACCAGTGTCTTCCCAGATCTATCATGTCTGAATCACTGAGAGAGTGGAAATGTCTTCGACTTATTGACATGTACTGGCAACCCTCCTTTCTCTTGATAATAAACAATTTGATTCTGTGATCATAGAACCAACTTTGAATCACTGAGAAGTATTTGGGTGCATCCTTGTCTGAGACATATTCCCAAAACATCGATGGTTTATACGTATCACGTATCATCAAACCAGTATGTCCTCTATAACCTGGAATTAGTCTATCAATAATAAACTCATGATCTTGCTGCACCGGAGGTATATTAAATCTTCCAAGGTCAACCTCTCGTGTAGCATCTATATTCCAATATGGATCAAAAATATTGTTATGTCCTTCATCGACTATATTTGCATATACAGCAAATCTCAACCTTGCAGCATTCTTAGGTTCATCTGGACTATCTCTAATTTGATTGAGATTGAGATGTTCTACTTCAGCTATTGGTTCAACTTGAATGACTTCTTCTTCATTAAAGACACGATCAAAGTCATAAGGTGTCTCAAGCAACCTTTGTCTATCAGCTTCCGAAGTAATGAACTCTCCTTCTTCCAAATCTTCATCATCGATACTTTCTAAATCTTCTTCAGCATCAAGATCGTTCAATGCACCTATCTTTTGAAGCTTATCTGCAATTGAAACGATTTACATATACAAAGATAAAGAACATAAATTATAAGTCAAGACATAATAAAAATAAATAAATAAAAAATAGTATAAATACATAAAATAAATAATACTATATCATAAATATAATGTAATAACTACATTAATATTTATCTTATAATCTTTATCTATTTTAACTTACAACAATAATATTATATCATAAATATAATGTAACACATACATTCATATTTATCTTATAATCATTATTTTTCATTACTCGAGTATTTTAAAATTACACTGTCAATATGTTAAGCCGAACAGAATAATTCTTTGATAACTATTCTAAGCTGAATAACACTTTGATTAACACTCTAAACTGTTATTATAATTCAAGTAATCTAATGTACACACATTAATTAAAAATACAAAATCAATAGCACTAAGGTTCATAATCCGAATCTGAATCCGAATCTGACTCTGACTCTGAAGATATATGAGTTAACCCTAACTGTTCTTTCATTTGATCCCTAAGTGATCCTAGATCATAATAATCATCATAATCCATAATCTCAGCTCTAGCTCTCATATGAGCTTGTGGATCATATCCCAATCTCTTTTTTAGTCTATGCACAATTAAAGGGTGCAAATCTGACTCTGTAGAGACATTGGTAGTAGAAACAGTCTTAGTGACTCACTATCCTGAATAGATTTTCCTTTGCTATTTTCTTTTTCTTTATGATTATGAGGATCATTCACTATCTCCCTTTCTATTCTATCAGAAATAGAATCGGAGTTACCTGAATTGAAATCTTCCCCATCACCATTGTTATCTGGATCATCAGGATCTGCATCTAGAGTGGTCATCACAGCTTTGCCTTTATCTTGAGTCCCAGAAGTACTAGCACCACCTGTACCAGCAATCTCTGACTCTCTTTGTATTGATGACTCCCCCTGAACATCAGCAGTCTCTGTATCCATAGCAGCATCATCAGCATCTTGACCTTGACCCTGATTCTCTGGCTCACCTGGTTGTGTTTGATCTTGACCTTGAGCTGGATCTTAATCTTCATGATCATCATCTCTAGTCTTCTTTGCAAGATCATCATCTCTACAACCATCTTTATCTCCCCCTTGAGCCAAGAATTGGTCAAGTCTAGATCCAAGAGAATGAACAAGAGTTGTCATAACGTCCATCTCTTCCTGATGCTTAGCAGCTTGGAGCTTTAGCTGACTCTCCAAAGCTGTAACCCTCATCTCCAACATCTTTTTCTCAGAAAATAAACGACTCAACTGCACTTCAACAGGTACAGGTGGACGTGATGTAGAAGCAACGTCAGATGTAGAGACCGGAGGGGGCATCGTAGCTTCAAACGAAGGCATACGAGCACTTGATGTTCCTGCGAGAGGCATTCGGTGGTCGTTGCAGAGGAGCCAACAGACGTCCCATGATAGTAGAAACAGGAACTGTCGCCTGAATGGGAGCAGACGAAGGTCTAGGAGCAACAAGTGTCAGAACTATAGACTCCGAAATAACAGGAATCGTAACAGTGGTAGCTTCGGTGACAACTTGTGCGCGAGAACCAATTCCCCTTATGATAAACTTTGGTCTCGACCTTCTCTCCATAACAGTAACACCAGCAACAGAAAGAGCAGACACAGAAGCAGGAACCTCAGAAACCAAAGCTCTTAAAGCAACAACCACTGGAGTATCACCAACAACAGGTGCATGAGACCTCTCCATGGCTTCACTATATGCAGCGAACTCTCTATCAACTTCAGCTTGAGATCTTGCATGTCTTCTTCTTCTCTTTGGCGGTCTTTCTTCCCCTTCTTCATCTTCTGAGTCCTCAACAACATTAACCGGGACTTCAGAAGGACGAGTAGTAACATCAACTGGAGCAGAGGTAGAAGTAGAACCTCTAGCAGATGTAGATACAAGATTTGTAGGATCATCAATATCCTCCATAAGAGCATCCATATCAGAATCATGCTCTAGATCACCAACATACAGAGGAACATCATTGAGTCCCTCAAACTGATCAGCTCTTTCTTCATGAAGATCATCCTGAGCCTGATCATCATCACCAGCAGCAGCAGCAACGGGTTCTTCATCTTCCCAACCTTGTCGAGGTGCAACATAGTTAGGATTAATCAAATGTCCGAACAGTGGTGGATTATCAACCTCAATCGGAACATTTCTTCCCGACACGTGCTTCAAACTTTCTGCAAATGCCTTATAAGTAAGACGACCTAAATTGAACGTAGGACCGTCAAATGGCAAATCAGCTGCAAAGTGACGAATGATAATCATCACAAATCTTGGAAACAAGTAAAACTTCTTGTCGGTTCCAAATGATCTCATTTGCCTTTCAAAATTATCAAAAATGTACTGAGAAAAGCTATATGGCTTGTTCAGCACCAAGGCCACCAACTGAGATGCATTATGAATGTTCATCTGATCATGTCCCGTACTCCGATGACTCATAGACCTCAACAAATAGTAAGCAAGGAGCTTCCATTTGCCGCGAAGATTCTTTCTAAAGTATGGGTGTGTAATATTACCAGCGTAACCCATACGACGTAGAGCACCATCACAGAATTCTTCTGTAAACTCAGTAGGACCTTGCTCCATGTCATCAACACTCAAGCGTAGAATAGTCCTTAAGTCTCCAGCTGAGAACGAGATAGAACGTCCTCCAACAATACTGCGAATGTACAAATAAGCACCCATCTGCACTGATCGGGTTGAATTCCAAACCTCCCGAATGAGACTGATTACCAACGGAGGATTCTCGGTCAATGCAAAGTTAATGGGACAACGTGCAAGAAATTGGAGAACACCGTGAAACTCTGCAGTGCACCCCGTCTGCGTGATACTGAGATCAAGTGCAGCATTGTGTTCCTTAGCGAATACACGTGCGTTATCACCTTGTCCAGCCATACCTGCACAAAAACAGACAAAAACGACAAGAAAAACGAAGTTAGAATAAACGAAAACAAAAAATAGGGTTTTGGCTCGTCTGCTTCGTGATGACGTCATCACGAGGAGGTTTTTCCCTCGTCGTGACGTCAGCACGAGCCAGTATGAAACCCAGAAACACGAGGTACAAATCATCTCCATTCGATGTTAAAATCAATTAAAATCAATAAATAACATCAACTTGAACTTGATTTGCTTCGATCATATGCCCAGAAAGTGATTAAATTTCGAATTAAATGAGCACGAAGTAGATGTTCTTCGTGCTTCGTGTGAATAATGACCGAACCATAATTTTATCAATTAATCTTGATTTATCGTTTGTTAACTTAAATTTTCAATAGATTTAACATATTTAAACATCATCTAATCCAATTCTAAGTCCAATTAAAGTCCAAATCATCATTAATCAAAGTTCGAATTCTTGGTTCGTCCGTTTTACTATTCATGCGAGGCAAAATCAAAAATTTGGGCATTATAACGACTTGTAATCGTTCAACTTCATAGTTAAAACATCAATAATCTATCCTAGATCAAGTATTTACCAACAAACTAAGATGATTAATATGTAAAGAAGATGAAATCGATCAAAAATAGGGACAAATGAATAGTGGCACGAGGAAGAGGTGATTCGTGTGATTTACTTAGGGTTAATTTTCGATTAATGGTAATTAATGAATAGTAATAACCCATATATATTCGAATCCACATGGGCCGTACCGAACACGGAGTTCGTGGACTTCGTGATGACATTAGCGCGAGGCATGCTGACGTCAGCACGAGGTGATTCGAATTTCTAGATTTTAAACCACAAAAGTTCCATTCCTTAGCCAAATTTCGCGAATTTTCCATAAATTTAAACAAGGAAAAACTCCAGAAATTTCAGAAACATAACCTCGTAGATATTCGTTACTAAAAACCTGTATCTACTCGAATATGCTATCGTAAATCATCCGTACTAACTTGTCATCACAATAATGTATCAAATAAATCTTACATTATCATCTTGACATAAAATCGATCATTTCTTCATTGATGTTTAACTGAAACAATATAAATCATTTTAATGTATAATGCATTACAAAATATCATATCAACAACCTATCACATTACATCTTAGGTTGTGATCTTGATAATAAAACTATAACCTATCACACTAAGTCTTAGGTTATTAAAGCAGATCATCCTTGTATCACTTGTAATCTCTGTAGAAGCAATTTCTGAACACCTTTTATTGTTCGTTGCAATACAATTCATAGGGCTGACAAACAAGCGAAAACAATTCTGCCTTCAATCAAACAATTTTGATATCATATAAAATGAGTTTATTATCTGTAACCTGCACACTTAACAAACTTCATCAATGCATCAAAAACAATAAAGATATTATAAATATGCAAAACAACCAAAATCTTAACCTATCGATAAAATAAAATCTAAGGCAAGTCAAATCTTTGTCAAGCATACTTATCTACCAAAAACAATTGAAATTTCAAAAGTTTAATTGAAACACATTCAAAAAATATTTTGACTTTTCAATCTCCAAAACATTTCATTTTCTAAATTAAACAACTTATGTATTAGTTAGAAAATCCATCTTGTAAACATCTATACCGTAAGCAACAAGACTTATATAATTCACTAAGAATTATGACTTTTAATGCTTATCAAATCTCTCGTGCAATAAGAACTAGTTTGACACACAAACTGACACTTATTACAAAAATAAAAATAAAAATAAAGACAAAACAAAAATAAAAAATAAAAATACACTAAGCTACTTTATTTATTTACAAGAAATCTTAAGTTTATACAGATTAGATCAGATTAGCATTTACATAAGTCTGCAAGTGAGAAATAATTCTCTTATTATTAATTATGAACAGTGATTCAACCACGATTACCGGTATATTTGTCCTCTTAAACACTCGGTACTTCCAGTTTCCTTTAAGTTATGACACTTTCGACATACCCTGGCCAAGGACAGTCACCATGTAACCCGAGTAGCCTAATATGCCATTGAATAGTTTGCGAACTTATGTGACCCACATTCAGATATACTTTCGTAATCGAGACTAGCACTAAGATAACAAAAATTCAATGTATATTCAAAAACATCCTTAAGAAATCATGAGACACTTTTTAGATTAACCGAAATTCATTACTTTGTGATTTCACTTATATGCTTTTGCATTTCATTATTTATAAGGAACCCGTGATTTTTTATGAGATCCATGTAGCGAACTTTCTGACAACCTATCCCAAGTTGGAAGCTTTAGGTAGGCTAGGTATACGAAGACACCCTGAGGACATACTTGTCCGAATCTCAAAGACCACATTAGCCCCTTAATTTTCATTCATTTCATTTGCATAACAATATCACATTTACTTTCATGCTCATGATTGGTAGAGGTTTTTACCTATACATTGAACAAATCTTATAGTAATGCTAGATCTTTCACAAAATTTAAGGACTAGATCAATTCATTACTGAAAAGCAAGCATTCTCAGCCATATATCTGAATATGTTTCCCCCAAGAACATTGTATAATTTAAGTTTAGATTTAAGGAAACCTTGCTACTTTGTGTCTACCAATATATCCCAAATTGTAATCACTGAACTAAGCAGTTATATTACGATTAAGCAAACTTAAAAGCTAAGTATCCTCACTTCTAATCATCTTACAGCATTAACTTAAATCTCTCCATATTTTTGTCATTTTCTAATTTTTCACATTTTTATGGTTTTTATGACACTAAGAACTCTTTTTGTATTTTTATGACTCTAGCTATTTACAGACACAAACTTACAAAATTAGTTCTTTGAGAGATTTAATATGAATCAGCATTTTTCATTCCATTGAGAAGAATTAGTTTCTCAAATCGAGTCTTATCAAATGCTTTGGTATACAGATCAGCTAAATTATCATCGGTTATAACCTTTTCCAAATGAATTAACTTCTTTTGGGCACAATCACGCAAGAAATGATGCCTAATATCAATATGCTTGGTGACCTTATGCATGACAGGGTTATTTGTAATGTCTATTGCTGACTTATTGTCTATTCTAATAGGAGTATCAAGAAAATCCATACCGTAGTCACGAAGTTGTTGCTGAATCCACAATACCTGGGAACAACAGCTACCAGCAGCCATATACTCTGCCTCACATGAAGACTGAGTAACACATGTCTGCTTCTTGCATTGCCACGATACTAATCTCCCTCCTAACAACTGACAACCTCCAGTCGTAGACTTTCTGTCATTGTTACAACCGCCAAAATCTGAATCAGTATATGCAACAAAATCAAACGTTCCTCCCATTGGATACCATAGACCAAGCCCTTGGTTTCCCTTAAGATAACGTAGAATACGATTTGCTGCAGTCAAATGTGACTCTTTCGGACTAGCTTGAAATCTAGCGCAAAGACAAACAGCGAACATAGCGAAGCAGTCAGATACATCAATGAGCCAATAATAGCATGATAATAAGTTGCATCCACAAGTTCATATTTCGAATCAAGCACTCCTAAACCATAATTTTGTTGAATAGGAGTACCATATGTCTTGGACTCTAGCATTTGAAACCTCTCTAGGATGTCATCGACGTACTTAGACTGGTGAATAAGGAATCCATCTTTTCGTTGATCTACTTGTAGTCCGAGGAAAAATTGTAATTCCCCCATAGCACTCATTTCAAATACATTTTTCATGCTCATTTCAAACTCTTTGCACATCTTTATATTAGATAAACCAAAAATGATATCATCCAGGTAAACTTGTACAATTAGATAATCTCGCTTCTTCCACTTGATAAACAATGTGCTGTCTATCGATCCTCTTGTAAAGCCATTCGTCAACAAGTGCGTTGACAACTTTTCATACCACACTCTGGGTGCTTGATGCAATCAATAAAGAGCCTTATCTAGTCGATATGCTCTTCTTGGATAATTTGGATCTTCAAACCCCGGTGGTTGGTAAACATACACTTCTTCTTTGACTTCACCGTACAGGAAGGCACTCTTAACGTCTAACTGATACACCTTTATACCTTTGAAACTTGCAAAAGCTAAAAATAACCTTATAGCTTCAATCCTAGCAACTGGTGCAAAAGTTTCGTTATAGTCATATCCTTCTCGTTGTGCAAACCCCTGAACAACCAAACGTGCTTTATTTCTGGTAACGATCCCTTTGTCATCTCGTTTGCATTTATATACCCAACGAGTTCCAATTGGTTCTTTACCTCTAGGCACATCTACTAACTCCCAAACTCCAAGTTTTTCAAATTGAGCTAATTCTTCTTGCATAGCTTCAACCCAACATGGATCTTGAAGTGGCTGCCTTAACATTCTTAGGTTCTACTTGTGAAATGAAACCAGAATATAAACACTCAGTTTCAATCCAGTGTCTTTCACTTCACAGAACAAACTAGTTAGATCCTTATTCAATTAATTCCTAGTTCGAACAGGTTCTGTAGCATTTCCAAGAATATTTTCAACTGGGTGATCCTTATTAATTCGATATTGAGGAACCGAATCAACATTCAAATTGTCTCCTAAATTTGTTCTAATCTGAAACTCAGGAGAGTTGAATTCATCTTCCGATTCTTCAGAAATAGGATCATCATCAGGCAGTGTAACCTTCGATAAAGTAGGTGGTGTAGTGTTTGCGGGTTCATTATTCTCTGAATCTGGTGTCTTATCCTTGTCCTTACCACTTTCATCAATATCAGGAGTAGACTGAACGTTAATTGGAGTAGTATCGACATTTCGAGTAGGCAGAGATATAGGAGAATTATCCATGTGATCTCTTAAAATAATCACATCATCAACTGTCTCAGGATCTGAATAAGAATCAGGACCATGTAGTGAACTAAATACACTATCATAATCGAAGTTTTTGCCACATCCAGAATGTATAGCAGGCTTATGACTGACAATCTTGACATTTGATCCCAAATCAACTTTGCCAGTCTGTGTGTTGTAAACCCGTCGAATTGATGTTCCCGGTTTATAACCCATGAGAAATCCCTCTTCAATCTTTGAATCAAACTTTGACTGAGGTAAATACTTCAAGAAAGTACACGGTACACCAAATGGTTCAACATTCTGTAAATTCGGTTTCTTCTTATGTAGAAGCTCATAACATGTCTTATTATGACGCTTAACTACAGTAACCCTACTCGAAATCTCACTTATCAGATTCCATTGTGGAAGACATAATTTTTTCACTGCTTCCGCCCAAAACATAGTAGGAAGCCCTGAATCTGCAAGCAGAGTTCTGGCTGTCTCGATTAGAGTCCTATTCTTCCTTTCAGCAACTCCATTGTGTTGTGGTTCATACGGAGAACTGTATTGATGTTGAATTCCTTTTGACAAACAAAAGACATCCATCACATTATTCTTAAATTCAGTTCCGTTGTCACTCCTGTTTCTCTTAACACGAACTCCATAAATATTTTCAGTTTCGACAAAGAGATTTATCAAAATCTGCGGAGTTTCATCTTTCGACTTAAGAAAGAATACCCATGAGAATCTCGAGTAATCATCAGTAACCACCAAACAGTAATACATCCCACCGATACTTCTTACATTTACTGGACCAAATAAATCCATGTGAAGTAACTCAAAAGGATTGGCGATAGAATTTACTTGTTTCGGTTTATGTGCAGACTTTTGCTGTTTACTTTTCAGACAAGGTACACATTTGTCTTCCATCCCAAACCGTTTCATGGGAACACCGTCAACCAAACCATGTTTGACTATGTCATTCATCTTTCGGAAATTGATATGTCCCATTCTTCTATGCCATAGTAAAGATTCAGATTCATTTGCTTTTGATAACAAGCAAACAGACTCCTCTGGATTATCAACACCTAACACAAGGCCATAGATGTCTCTCTTCCTAGGAGCTTTCAGCAGGATCCAGTCTTCAGGAATAACATATCCTGGTTTCAATATAAGTGCTTCTTTCTCATTAAAATGGACAGTGTTACCCTTGTCACAAATCTGAGAAACACTTGATAAATTATGTGATAACTGTTCCACATAATTGACTTTCTCCAGCGTAATCTTCCCATTGACAACATCACCTTGGCCCGATGCCCTTGGGACCAGTGAAACTAATGTACGAACCATTTACATCTTCATAGTTGGACAAAACATTCTTGTCCCCTGTCATGTGCCGAGAGCATCCACTGTCAACATACCAAAGACTAATAGGCTTCCTTGGTTCTCCCTGCACATTAGACGATAAGATGGTTAGTTTCTGAAGGGAACCCAAACCTTTTGAGGTTTAGGTTTGCCGAATTCATCTCTGATAATTAATTCGGTCCAATATCCATCGCTCTTTAATGGAGCCTTGGATAAATATGGTGTCATAGACTGTTTCTTAGGTGAGGTGAAACGAGTCTTAGGAGGAGAATTCCTTGGTGAGTGAGTACCAAATCTAGGTTGACTCCCTAATCGATCATAGAATTTAGACGAACTATTAATTCTAACAGGAGGGGATCGATTTTGATGAGTCATTTTCCTAGGTGAATTACTCCTTTGAGGTGTACGAGAACGACTCGGACTTACACTACTAAAAGTAGTATTCTGTGAAGGTCCCTGTTGTTTTGGAGTCTTAGACCTATTATTATGAGCAACAATATCTGAGTCACTAGATCCACCAGAAGACATACCCTTATTAGGACATCTCCGTTTCCTATTTGGACAGCAACTATAAACATGTTCTACTTCATATCAATAGAAACACGATTTTTTAGCTCTTGCTTTCTTAGCTTTAACATCAAACTCAGCTGAAGTCATACCCAAACATTCCTTAAGTTCAATTATGGCTGACTCCTCTTTTGACAAACCAGTTGAATCATTTTTACCCGAAAAATGTACTTTCTTTTGAGAATTTTTATGAGTCTTGTATGGAGTTAAGGGAACTTCACTAGACGTAGATTCATCCTTATTCTATACTTTATCAATCTTGTCATGATCGATCTTTTCAAAATCAATTTCATCTGATGTAAAAACAGTATCACATCCTTTCATTGTGAAACATTTAATGTTCTTATCAACAGGACAAGTTGACTTTACTTGATTAGATCCTTTAGAAGTACTAACATCATAAATTCCATTCTTAGGATCCACTGATTTAACAAATGAGCTTTCAAGCTTATGTTTCTTGTTAAGCTCCTTAATTTTATCAATCGACTTTTTAGAGCTTTTAGGGGTCTTTTGATCAACATTTTGTTTTTCTGAAATGATTGGATCTATTACACCATTGTCAATCTTTTCAGTGAGCTGCGTTAGAGATTCTGTATAATTATCATTGAATGGACCTCTAACTTCATTATAACTCATACCCAAACCACTTTTATCTTTTGAATCCCGTGGTACAGGTTTTTGCATCTGCATTGATCGTATTAACTCAGATCCCCTAATTTGATCTAGTCTTGTATTAAGCTTAACTATCTCCAATTTTGCGTCAACTAATTCTTTCTCCTTTTTAGAAAAATCTTCAGTTAGTTGAGCATATTGTTCATTTCCCACTTTTTCCATCAGAACTGACTCCTTTAGTTTTTCCTTTAATGCAAAAATATCCTTATCAGATGCACGAATCTTATCTTGATAAAGACTTTCTTGTTTTACCAAACCAGAATTTTTGGCAAACAAAGAGTTGTTTTCCTTTTTAAAAATGTTGTTCTGACTAGTTAAGTTAATAACTGACTTATTCAAAATAAACACCTCATGTTTTAAGTCCGACACCATTCTACATACATCAATTATAAAAGATAAAGAACATGATACCTTCTGATCTGCAGCTTTGCAATCTGCCATGTATACAACGAAGTCTTCAGTTGTCATACCTTCAGGTATCTCAAAGTTCTTCATCTGTTCTTCAATGCTCTGCATAGAAATGTCATCAACAGGATTTGATGACTCTTTCTTTTCTTCAGATGCTTTTATTGCAGTCATTTGTTCACTCTCAGATCTTACTGTCTCAGCAACATTACACATATTCTTCTGTACTGTCTTAGATGCACTTTCTTCACTTGAGTAGACAGCATACTCAATCGTTGCGGCTACCTCATCATATAATTCTACCATATAGGCATGATTCGAGGTATCATCGGATTGTGTATCCCATTGATAAGTACCATCTGGATTTTGAACAACAACAGCCTTTGAATCCGAAAATGGTGACGAAACAGGCTGCTGTGGAGTAACAGGATATGTAATTATTGCTTGCGTCTTATGATTATTTGGTGTAACACCCCCTTGATTATAATTTTGACGACCAGCAACAGTATTATCAATCCTTTTAGGCCTTTGACACTCTCTTGCAAAATGACCAAATCCATCACAATTATAACATTTCACCTTGGATTTGTCAAAACCTTTAGTGCCATTACCTATAGGTCTACCAGTCCTCTGAGTGAACCTTCTGACTTTAATGGTAAGCATAGCAAGCTGCCATTGTAGATCCATTTCTTCCAAATCATCAGGATCTATTTGATTGTAATCCTCATCAATTACTGCAGGATCAGTAACCTTTCCTCCAATAAATGCTTCATGAGCATTACAAAAGGCTGAGTAAATACTCATTCTTCCCTCTGCAGAACTCATACTCATTGGCATAGAATGAAAAGATTGTGCATTGCTCTTAACATTTGAATTTGTATTGTCATAAGCAACATATCCGGCAATACCATCAGCATCTACTATTGGTGTAGCTTCTGCACCACTTAGAAATGCATTGTTTGTTGAGCTGGAACTTGCTAAATGAACAGACTTAGCATGATATAAGGATGGATCTTGTGTAAAATCCGAGTGAGTATCCTTAATCCTTCTCTTCATATCTCTGTTCTTTAGCTTGGAGACGACATTCTCAAAGTCCCATGTACTGTATTCCTGATCATCTTGAAGTTGATGAACATAATCAGTCCACGTTTTAGGCAGTGAATCCAGAAACTTATCAACTAGCTCAGTTTGAGGATAAACAACTTCAAAATATGACAATTCAGTGGTTAGATGACTGAATCGAATAATAATCTCATCAAGAGATTCCCCTTTCAGTCCATTAAAGGCTTCATATTGACGCTTGAGAAGCTTGATACGGTTTTTCTTCAAAGTTACATCACCCTCACAATACCTTTCGAGAGCATCCCATAAATCCTTTCAAGTTGTGTACTTTTTAAACAGATGTACACTATCTTGAGGCAATGCCATAGTCAGAGTTGACAAAGCCTTCCCTTCAACAGCGTATCTTTTACGTTCTTCAATAGGCATATCAGCATAAGTATACCTACTGATTACTCCGTTCTTCTCATATGAAGGCCAATCAAAACCTTGAGTTATTACTAGCCACATTTCCATGTCAGTGAGACGAATGTAGTCTTCAAAATGTTTCTTCCACATCCAATAATTCTCCATACGGAAAAGCTTTAGAGGTGTATTACCCCGACCAACTTCCTGATCGCGCATGATCATCTGCCTGATAAGTAGGGCATTGGGTGAGTTTGCGGCAGCTGGTAAAGTCGTCATTTCAAATCCTTTTATTTTAAGTAAAACAAAATACTACTTAGTTCTTATAGCACGAAGGACACGTAGCACGAGGTACAAAGTCACGTGGCACGAAGTACGAAGTCATGAGGCACGAAGTACGAAGTCACGTGGCACGAAGTACGAAGTCACGTGGCACGAAGCTGTATGACTTCCACGAAGTACGAAGTATACGAAACACTAGTCACGAAGAGTGGTTCGCGCTGACATGGCACGAAGTTAACTGATGACGTTATCACGAACACGAAGTTCACTTCGTGCTGACGTATGCACGAAGAAACACGAAGAAGAGCACGAATCTTCAAATTAACACAAATTTCGAACGAAAATTGCAATCAATAGCTAATCAAACGATCTTAAACCTTCTAGTAATCAACCTTAGGGCTATGATACCACTTGTAAGGTGCCCTATTGTTGCGTGGATCGTAATAAGACGTGATTCGTTATGTCAACAGTGCGGAATCCTCTTGAGATAACTAGATTGCTATTGCCTTTCGTTGATTAATGAGCAATTAACCAACCCAAGGAGATGCTCAAGGGTTGTGGTTCGTGTAAGAAGCTACACGAAGGAACAATTAACCTTAGCTCGTAAATTCATAAATTATTAACGAAGATTCAAAAACGATTAACCTAATTTCGTAGATTAGGTCTTGTATTTATACTAGTTAAGTATTGGATCGTGTGGGCTTAGTCCTTAATCACGTATTAGGCCCGAATAAACAATAAGTCGATTTACCTCGTGCTGACGTCAGCACGAGGGACGACCTTTGACTCTTTGTTTAGCTTCGTTTGACTCGTACATAATATCTAATCATCGTTTAAGTGTTCTATACACTTATAAACCTTGATTCTATGTTCTTGTATCTGCAAAACAATATATAACACACAAATACAATACAAAACATAAACAAATATAATATAGAAGTCCAAACGTAATCATTAAATATCAACACAAGTTCTTATCTAAATGATTACAAACAAGTTCCTAAAAACATAAACGATAATCAAATCTATGTTGCGATTGTCACAACGGATCTGCATCTACAACTTACCACACCTCCAGCCGAACGATGATGAGGAGTAGTCGTATTTCTATTATTTATGTTATATCTTTTAAGTATTTCTAGTATGTTTTTTTTTATTTGTTTTAACGTTTCCAATAATTATTTATGTAATCTTTATGTATTTGAAAATTTTTAGTTTAATGAAATTTAATGTTTAAATAAAATGAAAATTGTAAAATGAGTGGTGAAGTGAGTGGTCGGATGCCAATGAAATTTGGATGAGTGGTGAGTGAGTGGTGGAGTTGATGTGGCATGTTGTGATTGGTTAGAAGTGAGTGGTGAGAAAAAGGATGCAAGGTGGGTTGCCAACCCTTTAATATCTCATAACCAATAAACACTCAATGAAACTTATAAACAACCAAGTACTTCACAATAGAATTTGACCATTGACAAATGACATAGTCAAAGTAAAAGTCAAAAATGAAGATGTTTATAATGTTACACCATTAAACAATAAAGTCGTTGGAAATTGGAAAAGCATTATGAAAAAATGAAGTGTTGGATC
The DNA here is from genome assembly GCF_010389155.1 of Erigeron canadensis. Taxonomy (NCBI): domain Eukaryota; kingdom Viridiplantae; phylum Streptophyta; class Magnoliopsida; order Asterales; family Asteraceae; genus Erigeron; species Erigeron canadensis. The sequence continues at coordinate 18,529,143 of NC_057769.1, forward strand.
ATGAAAAAGGTATTGTATCAAATCCGCCATTGTTAATAACAATGATAGTGAGTTGTGAGTGTGTTCTGTAAGGTAGAGGATTTAAGAGATCTAACAAATTAACTTTGAATACAACTTTAGTTGGAATAATCGGGTCCCTAAAAAGGTAAACATTATAGTTTGGAGGGCTACTTTAGACAGGATTTTGAAATGAGTTGGGTTGAAGAAAAGTTAAATAAACATGAGAATGACGTTTATCTAATATGTAGTTCTAGTGAAACTATTGAACATGTGTTCTTACTTATCCATGGACCAACGAGATATGGGTTAAAGTGAGTGAGTGGTGTAACATTTTTTCCATTTTTGTTTTCTTCTTCCAAGACTGACTTGAGATTCATAAAGTATGTGTTAGGGACAATAAGAAAGAGAAAAATACTATTAATATGACTACCATTTGGTACATATGGTTGGCTAGGAATATACATGTATATCGCGTCAAATCGTCCACGAAATTTGTTATGGTTGCAATCAAGGTGTATAGGTATCTAGACTGTGAAGTTGTTTCATGTCTTGATATTGGTGTGTGTATATCGATGTTTGTATCTGAGTCCTCTAGCATCTTCCTAGTCAAAAGAAACTAGTCAAAATCTATCCACTACAATTCGAAGCATGAGCAATCAACCAACTAATTTAAACCCATGTCCAACACATTGTATAAGCTACTTAAATTCGGTTCAAATCTTTGAGATAAGACACCTAATAATTTCAATAATGAGAACCTCACGAGTTAAAGTACTATATATAACAAAAAATTATGTTAAGGTTCCAAGTTCGCCTAACGATTTTCTTAAATACAAAATTTAGCGGCAATACCCAATGTTACATGGTTTGAAAAATCTAAACCCCAGTTACGGATGAGTTGTTGGGTTTACTTTTGGACAAATGGGTCTGAGTTCCGTCTTTGGTGTGATCAATTAACAGTAACATTAGTTATTGGGTTTAGTGTTGGATATGTGTAGTTGGTGGTTAAAACATCAGGGTTCGAATCTCACTTCTTACATTTGTAAAAGTGGATTATTGAGAGATTTTTCGAGAGTCTTGGGTTTCTTCTCAAGCATGCGTGGTTCGAGCTCCGAATACTGTCTAATTGGATGTCACTGTAGTGTCTCTAATACTGACTAATAACTGGTTGTTCAATAAAAATGGCTAGAAAACAATGTCAATAAAGAATTAGGATCAACTCAAGTTGTGACCAATTTTTTTTAAAGGTAAATTTCGTTTGAAACTTCGTGTCGCTATTCGACAATGGAAGGTGTCGTATATGTTGTCTTAAACGGATTCGCACTAGAGAACTCCCTTGAATCAGAAATGGGTATTTCAAATACCTGATGGAAAAAACCCCATATAATCCGCCCGAAGCCACAACAATTAATAGGGGTAAAACCTGCCCCTTAAGTAAATCCAAGTCAAGCTCTCATAGAGTATTTTTTACATACACCGAAGACTTGAACACAAAACCTTTTAAATAAGGAAATTATTTTCAAGCACTAAGCTAATGCTCATGGATAAGTTGAGACCAACTAGATAGGTCTATGTTGGAATGATTTCTACCAAATTAAAGCTCCATATTTAAGAAGGTGGTGATATTTGTATCATAAAACTTAATGGATTTTTCGTTACTGTGCATAAAACAGTTATAAATTAACATATACCGAGGGGATAATAATATATGAACCTAATTGGTGTGCCTAAAGATATGCCTAATCATAAGATGATGACACATGGAAAAATCAAGGGCAAGATTAAGAAAGAGAAGTAGTAAAATCCACATGTCAAATTCTTAAAGTTTTAAAATGATTTTTAGGCATTAGATTGATTGATTATTCATTTTCCTTTTAATTTTTTTAGGTTATTATCACCACTCAAATCATATTAATCGTTGTCTAGAGTACGTGCAAGGCTTCACCATTATACGGTGAGGTCTTCCTGATGTCACATACTGACTGAATGTTCAAAAAAGAATCAAATTTATTTATATATTTTACATCAAGTGTTATAGAATATAAACAAAAATCAAAGTCAAGAGTGAACAATTAAAATAGAACGGAGAGAATACATACTAAATTAATATACAGGCGTTGTAAACTTTCCTTTGATCCTTGGTCTTGTATTAAGAGCTAAGAATTAATTTTACATGCCGTCGACGCAGCCTCATAAATAATAAGTAAACAAATATTTATTTATGTTACACATGATTCCAAACGGAATTTTAGCTTTTACGTATACTATGTTATTTACGGTTTAGGATTTAAAGGGGCTTTTTGTCTAGTGATATAAAGTGAAAATATTAATATTGTCATTAATAAATATGAAATTAATTAAATTTGATCTAATGATTTTAAATGAAAGATAGAAATTTATCTAAAGATTCTTATCTTTTTAAAAATAAATTTAGGACCTTCAGATGTTGATTTTTTTATTAAAGTTCAAGGTTAGAAAAATTGAGGATATCTGTCCGGCAGTGTCCGCCAATAAGCCCCCTATCACTTCAAAGTCCAAGATTTCCTTTCTGCAACACATTTTGACACCACTGCAATTTCACACACACATACTTATAAAAATGGAAATCGACGATGATAACAGCTGTAACAGCACAAAAACAAAGAAGAAGCCGTTAGACCTTGGCTGGAACCGCCTCTTACCTACCACTTCTTCCGGCCACGACGATGGTCGGTCACCGGAACTTATCATTACGACATCTACTAACAAATTCGACGGTGGCGGAGGTGAAGTGCACGCGCCGCAGCAAGAGGATCAGAAAGATGATTTAGGTATAATGACAAAAACTGACGATGAAATTAACGAGTGTATTGCTAGGAAGAGAAACAGTTTTCAAGTGTTAGGTAAAAGGTTGCCTGATAAAGGTGAAAAATTCATGGCGGATATCCGGCGACTTGAAATCGAACTCGAAAGACGCAATAAACTGAAGTTAGAAAAGGTTGCTTACCCCTATTTTTTTTTATGTTAATGCATTACTTTTAGATATGAGGCTATATAATGCAAATGCGTGTTATCTATAGATCGTTACTTTGCATATATTGATGATCATATTTATTTATTACTTTATTTATTGGCTTTGAAATCACTCCTCACATCTGTGAGGATGGGGTGAATGTTGGGGGTCGTTTAGAGTAGGATAGTGATTCAAAAACCAAAGATCACCTCCTTCCGATAGTTTATAATATCCCAGTTTTTTTATGTCCCAGTTTTTTATAAGCACGATGGTTTGTTTGCATTTTAATTGTAATAACTGAATAAACACATAGGGTGCGGTTTGTTGGGGAAAACACCCCTTGTTTTCCATTTTTGTTTTCCAAGAAAATATGGAAAACAGAAAACGTGTTCAAATGATAGTTTTCCAAAAATATTTTCCAATGAAAACAGAAAATACTGTTTTTCACTTTTCTATGGAAAATTTGAAAACACTTTTTTATTTTTTATTTTTATTGTTTTCCACTTTTCATTTTCCATTTTTGTAAATTTTGAAAACCTCAAGTTGTTTTCCATTTTCTTGTTTTGAACGCATTTTCAAAATTTTCATTTGTTTTATAGAGATGTAAAACTCTTTTCAATTTCTTGAAATTAAAAATGGAAAACTTTAAAACATTTTCCACAACTAAACGTGCCCATAGTTTTCGAGATTCTCATTTATGCAGTATATGAAGATTTGTCCAATATCCAATTTTACAGTCTAATCACCAAAATGTAGTAAAGAAATCGGGAAAAACCTTATATTTTGTAGTTCGTTGTTGCTAAAGAACTCCAGAGTCAAATCTAGATAGCATTTTGGACAATTTTTCTCATGAGTAGATACAAACAACGTAACTGGTGCTACCCATTCCTCAAATAATAAAGCAGTTTGGAAATGCAGATAGTCTTTAAGTTCAAGAAGCTTAATATTTGATTTATTTGTTATTTCAAACAGGAAACTTGTGAGGCAGAGGTCAAACAGGAAGTTTTTGAGGCAGAGGATGGCAACCCTGTGCAGAAAAAGAAGAGGGGAAGATCACCAATATTACAGGCTAAGCAACCGAATGGTTTACAAAAAGGTACAAGATTAAATGACAGATTAAAACTTGTCGAGTGGGGCTGATAACTTACCGTTCTTTTATCTAAAAATATAATTAGAAAACTATACTTATATTCCTAACCCAACTTTTTTAATATAATAATTTAAGATGCTGTAAAAACTTCTCTATGATATGTGTCACTCCTGACCGTGTTATACATACTTTCATCAACTGTTTCCTTTATAACTAGTTTATTTCATTTGAACCATTTTACACAGGAGCAATTAAATGTAGCTCTAATTAATCTATTTTCACTTAGAATTGTTGAATTTGTCCCCTTTAATTGGATGATATGTTTTTCTACATATAGGACTTGTCATGAGTGATGGTAAACGTCCTTAAAATTTTGGATCTTCCCTTTCCAGAAGGCACTATACTTTTCCAGGTGTGGGCTGGACCTGTTGATTGAATAATGTGTCAACATGTTTGGGGTGAAATGTGTCAAAGTTAATCAATGCTCATGTTGGATTTGCTTAAAATTACTTTCCAGTTGACGGTTATTACTTCCAATTACAAATTAACCCATTAGTATGATTACAAAACAATATCTTCATCATAATAATCTGAATTGTATGAATAAAGTCAGATGTAGGAGGTTGCATGCAATAAAAGTACAACGCGTGCGACTTTGAACTTCTTTGAGCCATTTGCCCAATTGTCCCATTCATTCTAAACGCATTGAGTTCTATTTTAGAGGGAATCATTAAGACCATCTTTATCTGTGCGACCACTGATGACCTTCCCTGAACACCCTTGAAAGTTGAATTTGTTTGGGTACATGTGTCATGGTCTCAACATCTAAAGCTATACTTTGTAAAAAGTGGGGACATCCACGAAAAAGGTAACGCCCACAAGTCAAAGTCGTGACGGGAAGGATTATTTTTGTGATAGTTCTTTGTCTGGATTCAAATGACGACTACATCTTATCTAAATATATTTACATATTTAATTACGTACATGTTTGGAAAGAACATGCTATAAACCTCTATCCAGATCCTGATAGTAATAAGATATAGATATGTGTACAAAACTAGAGAAACTCTGTTTAATTTTGAATCTTGTGCTTCTTGGTATCTGATGCAATATATATCTAGACTATCAAAAAATTTATGGGAATGGGATTCATAGTTCTTCTTCCATTAAATCACTACTGATGTTGATGAGGAACCTATGTGTTTGGCATCAAGTTGTATATTCTTTTTATATTTTTACTCTACATATTTAGTCTTTAAAAATGAGTGTTTGTATGTGTTCGTATATGTATATTATATATATCTTCTTTGAAAGGAGATTATAAAACCTATATTATTTTAATGATATTATAGGTGCTACCGTGCTACAAATTAATGATTTATGAGGTAGTATTCGACTGTCCATTGACAATCGCTTTTTTTGGTGACTTTCGACCCGTTTAATATGTAGCTAAGGCTATCCGGAGTGGGGTGACGTTGGGGGGAGTCGCCCATAACACTGCCTTGAAGAGCCTTTTCTGTTTTCTTGCGTGGTTTTCTGAAAGAGTTGTTGACACCGTTAGCAAGAAATAAAAAATAAGAATTTACGTTTATTTGAATTTAAACACTGATTCCCACCACTTTTATACATTTTTTCACATACACTTACTCATTCTATGTATATTATACACACTGATTCCCACCACTTTTATACATTTTGTCACATTCAGTTACTCATTCTATCTATGTATATTTTACACAGTTTTTAATCTTTTATGAAAATGTTTCTTAACTTCAACAACACTTTTAATCAAAACACTCGTTTTACGACCGAACAACCTGAATCAACCCGACATCAATGATCCTAACGCGTTTAAACAATCTGGCTATATTTAGTTAAACAAACAATATGCAACTTCAGTAACCGTTGCCTGTTTTTGGTCCGCAAACCACACCGCAACAAGATATGTATGGTTTTGTATCGTTTCAAAACACATCGTAATAATTGTTTCGTATTTTGTTTATACATATTTTCCGTTTATAGATTTTCGGTTTTTTTATGTTATCACTAATTACTTTTTATTAGATCGTCAAAGGATGGTTGACACCCCATCGGCAGAACCATCATCACCTGACATTGAAGTGGTACGAGAAATGCAAGAACATGGGGGTGACAATGGTGACGGTTCGTCACAACAAAAAAAGAAACGTGTTCATAGAAAAAAAGGAGCTGACGAGCCGCGATTGAAGACTAAACCAATTGCTTGGACAAACGATGAACAAATGAGTTTAGCCAAAGCATGGCTTGAGGTGACAGAAGACCCAATGTGCTGTAAGTATTACTATTTTTTTTCCCGTGTTCAATTTTTTTCTTTTTTCGCTTCCTTTTCGGGTTTCTTTATTGGCTTTGTTTAGGTTTACTGTTTATTGTAGATTTTAAATATTACTAATATTTATCTGTAGCGAATTACCAAAGAGAGAGAACATATTGGAGGAAAATAGTTAGCGTCTTCCTCAGTCTTGTTGCCAAACCAGCCGGTTATCGGGACCTTGATGGGGTGAGTTCGAAATGGAGGAAAATGCGCAAATCAATTCAAGCATTCAACAACATATTCACTCGTATAAGCGCAAACCAGCATCCCAACGGTGCAAGCGATGAAACAATCCAACAAAGGGCTTTGCAAGAATATCAAGCAATGAAAAAGCCGTCCTTTCATTATTTGGCGGAGTGGGAGTACTTAAGGCACAGTTTGAAGTTTGCGCAAGTGGTTGATTTCGATCCAGAGAGCACTCGTGCTGAACCGAGTGCTAAAAGGTTGAGAACCACATCATCCGCCGATCCACAAAGTCAAGGGTCGGATGCTCGTTGCGATATGGACCCAAAAATAACGGAGGAAGAAGGAGAAAGGTATGTCCATCAATGTCCAATTGGTAGAGGCACGGCTAAAAAAGCCACGTCCTCAGGTTCGTCCGGCTGGGCAAAGTACACGGAAATGTTTGAGAAGATCAGTGACAAGCTGGAGGGGTTGATAGATATCGGCAAGAAACGTGTGGAGTTAGAGGAAAGAAAGCTGGAATTAGAGGAAAGAAAGCTTAAACTGATAGAGACTAAACAAAAGCGTGCCGATTTAAATATTTTATCCACCGACTACAGTCATCTTTCAGGAGCGGAAAGACAATTAGCGGAGCAAATAAAACAAGACATCCGCGAAAAATATGGGCTTATGTGATGTCTTTAGTTTTATCTATGTTATGTTTTTTTCTTTTACGGTAATGGAATTATGTTTTCTTTTATGTAACGGATCTGTGTTTTTTAAATTAGTTATGTAATGTATTTTATTTACTATTAAAGTGTAAAAACAATTAATGCCACGTGCCCCTCTTAGGAGTAGCCTCGGTCTACCATTTTGGGGCGAAGTTGGTAGATAATGTGGCGCCACGGCGCAAGTTGCCCCTTTGTCTTTCATATCTACTTTCTTTGAGATAAGACATAGCCTATATTGACAGATCCTGAATTTAGTGGGACGACCTTTGGTTCCAAAAGAGAAACTGATATATTTTTGTTCTTATTTCATGTTCTAGATCTCCTTACCAACATGATGATCCAAGTGGTGCTTTGAATAATGCCATTATGAACACTGAATATCAACAAGTATGGCCTTTTATCAAGCAGTCTGCCATCTGGGCTACTATTAAATCTCTGGAATTATACCGACAGCCACCTCAAATGCCACATTTTTCTCCGTTGAAGAAAATCAAAGTTGATTATCGTGAGGGTTTAGCTTTCTCTCACATGGTGACATTTGATAATCTGTTTCACAAGATTTCAAAGATACAATTGACTGATCCTGTTGACATTATCAAGGAAAGCTCGGAAATTCTAGTCAACTTGGAGACACATGGCTTTGATGTGGGTTCTGTTCGAGCTCTTTCAAATGAATTGCTGTCGAGAAGGTATCACCCACCACCATTGGGCGGTGGTTCCTCTTCTCTTTTTGTTTAAGGGTAAAGTTACACTTAAATTAGTTAGGGTAATCTTATATCGAGAAAATGTGAATAAAGGATTAAGGCTTGTTGGCGGTTCCCAACTGGTGTGAAGTATCAAAGTTGCTTCACGCCACCAAGTATAATGTGTTTTTCATTAGAGACTACAAACTGGTTGTTTGAGGATATTTATAGAGTAGGCAAGAAAGATTCAGAAGCTGGTCCCAAACGGTAACGTTAACGGCTGGCTAAACGTTATTCGGCGTGGACTCTAGCTTAACAACTTCTGACCAGGTACGGTTGTCTAGTTATGTGGTTTTGGACCACATGTACAGCCATACGTCATATGTTGTACGCTCCTAGCATAATACTTGCCGTAGCCTTCTGTAGGCATTGCCAGGTATGTTTGAGGCTTATGACTCAAAATGGCTTCAAGCGATAGGCATTAGGTGGCGGGAGCCTTTCTCAGCATTTACTCATGATTATTGGACAAGTATAACGAGCATTAGGCGGTGGGAGCCTTTCTCAGCCTTTACTCATGATCATTGGACAAGTATAACTAGCATTAGGCGGTGGGAGCCTTTCTCATCCTTTACTCATGATCATTAATCAAGTATAATGAGTATTAGAGATGATACATCATCAAGCCCCCCAACCTAGCGTTGTAGATATACATCGTTAGGTTGAGGAATAGATTTTTGAAAACATAACAAAAGTTTGTAGGTTGTTCTCGTTTACCTACCTATGCCCCCCTCAGCCTAGCGTTGTCAATGTAATACGGTTGGCTGGAGATATGTTCACAAAGCCTAACAAATATTCTGTGAGACTATTTATTACAATCATTATTTCGGTATTTAAGAAATAAAGAGAAAAAATTTAAAATCCACTCGCGAAAAAAGGCCTCAGGGGTCGTGAATACCTCTTGGTCAACGTTTCTGAATTTTGGTAACCGTGCCCCTTTCCATATTTGTTGCCGATTGTCGCCACGTGTCAGCCATCCGGGGCCTAGCAGGTTTAAACCCTAATTACCTTGCCATCCGGGGCCTGGCATCTTTTTATAGCAAAAGATTCCCTCCGTGGTATAGAAGGCTGTTTTGTCTTCATCTTCAGGATGCATTTGGATCTGGTGATAGCCTTTGTAAGCGTCTAGAAAACACTTTAGGCGGAAGTCAACAAGTGACTCAACTTTCCAGTCAATTTCGGGTAGTGGGTAGCAATCTTTTGGGCACGCTTTATTGATATCAGTAAAATCAACACACATTCTCCATCCGCCGTCATGTTTTTTGACCATTACTGGATTTGCCACCCAACTCTGGTATTTTACCTCCCACAGGATCCCGGCAGCTACCAAATCTTGCACTTGCTCTCTTACTGCCTTACTTTTATCGGGTGCTAGACTCCGCCACTTTTGCTTTACCGGTTCTAAGTGTGGCCGAGTATTTAAGCGGTGTTGTGTGTCAAAAGTTTCTTTACCGATCTTCAATTCTCTGGGAATGCCTGTCATGTCTGCGGGCTTCCACGCGAACACATCTTTATTCTTCTGTTAGATTTCTCTCAGCCTCCTTTTGTATCCCGTAGGCAATTGCTTTCCAATGGACACATGTTGTTCTGGATGCTCTTCATTGATGTATAACTTCTCTGTTTCGACTTCAATAGATTCACCTTTCTTTGATGATTCTCCTCTTTCCGAAGCTGTGATTTGGGCACATTGGCGCTCTGGATGAGGTTCCGTTTTGACGGATCCTACCCCATGAGGGGTTGGGAACTTAACAATCGAATGGACTGGAGATGGAACTATTCCCATCTTTCTCATGGCTGATCTCCCAAGTATGACATTGTAAGGGGATTCTACTCTTACGATCATGAACGTTAATGTTTTCGTTCTTGTTCTTGGGATGCTTCCGACTGTTACGTTTAGTGTAACTTCGCCTAGTGACCTAGTTCTTTCTCTTGAGAAAGCCACTAGTGGGCTGGAGTTTTCTTTTCTCGTCCTTCTCAGAGTTGCTTTTAATTTTAGGAAGCAATGTTCGTACATGATTTCGCAACTGCTTCCCGTATCCAAATGTATCCTTTTCACTGGGTGGTTACCAATGATTGCCCCGATTACTACCGGGGCTTCCGAGGCTTCTTCATCTTCTACCGGGGGGAAGCTGATGGCTACCTTTTTCCAATCTTCTCTTCTTGCCAATGTGGTTGGTGGTTGCCTTCATTCAGTTATTACAGCCGCTATTGGATACTCCAAGGGTTCCAACTTTGGCTCTGGCTATTCTATAATTGGCTCTTTACCTTTGTTCTGTTTGGCCGTAGGCTCTTTGATCCCTTTTAGTAACGTGGACAGTTTCCCGGATTTCATTGCCTCTTCTACTTTGCTTTTGAAATTTTTACAATCGTTCGTGTCATGACCGTATCTGTTGTGAAACTCACAGAATTTGGTTGTGTCTTTATTTCGTAGGCCTCTTGCCGTGGCCTTTTCTGTAGCTAAATTGTCCCGCGAGTTTTTTAACTGGTTATTTAATGTGCTATGGCTCCCCGATGGATTTCCTTGGTTGCGGTTGAAGGGAGCCGTCCGGAACCTTTCTTGGCGGGAGTGACGATTTCGCCTATTTCTATCTAAATCTTTTCCATAGTTTGGCCCTGTGACTCCTCCTGCTGTTTCTTTTCCTACCAAGAAAGTGTATGTCTTGTCCATGAGGATCGTGTATTCTTCTGGCAAATCTGTGGAAAGGAATTCCACCAACGGTTGGGAACACAAACCATGTACAAAACCCGAGATTTTTTGATTTTCACTAAGACCTTTCATAAGTGTTGTCTCATCTGTATAACCGGTTATAAACTGCCGGATGCTTTCATTTTCTCTCCGTATGATGTTATGTGCCTCCAGATGCATCTTATTGTATTTTCGTTGTTGGCTGAAATGGGAACAGAACTTGCGTTTCAAATCTTCAAAGTTAACTATGCTTCCAATTGGTTGAGCATCGAGCCAGGCACGGGCTACATCCTTCAGGGTGAGGGCAAACATCTGGCACGCTACCGGGACATTCCACCTTTGCATGCGGATCATTCCATTGAAGTGTTTTAGGTGATTATCCGGATCATCTTTTCCATCGTACATTTCGATGCCTTTTGGTAGCCCGCCTTCTGGTAATGGAAAATCTTCGATCCATTGGACAAAAGGTCCTAGATCCGTCTAAACTATCATGTCTTCTTCACTCGGGACCCAGCCGGAGGTTGGTTGTGCATAGCTTGTAGTGTTATATTGATAGTGTTGTTGATAATTACTGGGATTTTGTAGATTTGATTGTGAATGCCTCCCATTAGGTTGCGGAGGGTAACACGAGGTGTTCCCGTTTCGAGTCCCTCGTGTCTATTGTGGTGTAAAATATTGGTGTGAACGTGGAGTATTGTGGTAATGCGTTGGTGGAGGGTGCATATGCATGATAGTTGCGGTTGTATGTTTGGCCTGTTGTACGCACTTATTTTACTTCCATTGGAGGTAAGTTTTGAGGTTGCTGTTGGTATTCTTCTTTGTTATTGTCTTGCCTTCTTGGTGCTTCATCAAAATGTACCCTGGGTCCGTGCCTGCTTCCAGAGGCGCCACGGACGGGTGTTTCTACTTCGGCCCTTTCATTCAGCGTATCTGTTTCGTCTGAATATGTTAGCCTCGTTCGAACACTTTGCATGTCAATGTGCCGGAGGTACTCCCTTAACAGTGGGGTGAGTTCCTCTAGCTGTCTGGCCGTAGGGGGTGCCTATGAGGACGTACGGGAGGTTTCGAAGCCCGGAGGCGACCTCGGTTCCTCTTCTTCTGCCATTTTCGTTACAAGATTTTAGAAGGATTTGATTGTGGATGGCGCCACTTGTTTAAGGGTAAAGTTACACTTAAATTAGTTAGGGTAATCTTATATCGAGAAAATATGAATAAAGGATTAAGGCTTGTTGGCGGTTCCCAACTGGTGTGAAGTATCAAAGTTGCTTCACGCCACCAAGCATAATATTAGGGTTTGTATGTGTGTTTTTCATTAGAGACTACAAACTGGTTGTTTGAGGGTATTTATAGAGTAGGCAAGAAAGATTCATAAGCTGGTCCTAAACGGTAACGTTAACGGCTGGCTAAACGTTATTCGGCGTGGACTCTAGCTTAACAACTTCTGACCAGGTACGGTTGTCTAGTTATGTGGTTTTGGACCACATGTACAGCCATACGTCATATGTTGTACGCTCCTAGCATAATACTTGCCGTAGCCTTCTGTAGGCATTGCCAGGTATGTTTGAGGCTTATGACTTAACATGGCTTCAAGCGATAGGCATTAGGTGGCGGGAGCCTTTCTCAACCTTTACTCATGATTATTGGACAAGTATAACGAGCATTAGGCGGTGGGAGCCTTTCTCAGCCTTTACTCATGATCATTGGACAAGTATAACGAGCATTAGGCGGTGGGAGCCTTTCTCAGCCTTTACACATGATCATTAATCAAGTATAATGAGTATTAGAGATGATACATCATCACTTTTTTTTTCTTGAACCTCGAGAAGAATTTGTAAAGTGTAACAAGGAGATGAACCAACTTGAAGTGAGGATTAGGAAATTGCAAACGAAGATGGAGCAGAATGTGATGATGAGGAACATTAAGAATGAGAAAGTTATGTGGTTGAAATCGAAGTGTTTTATGCAACTAATGTTTGGTTACAGTGATAACAAGAAACAGGTGACCTTCATGCCTTCCATCATATCAATAGAATAATCTGTTCACATTTCAGATGACTTCCAACGGGTTCTCTTTTTAGGCTGTATTCTTTATTTCACTCATATTATCACTTACATGAATCAACCCTATATATACGAATGGGTCAATATTGCCACCTCTAATTTATGTAAAACCATACAAGAAAGCATAGCTTTTATTTAAATATCCTTTTCATCTACTTTCTCTTTTTAGGGTGTAATCTTTATTTCACTCATTATCTGTTAGAGATGTAACATGCATGAAAAGCTATATGAATAGTGGGTCAAAATCGAAAGTCTAATTTATGAATAACCATACAGGAAAGCATGGCAGAAGATGATGAATCTGAAAAGTTGAACTCTGAAGTACATGAGCAAAGTGGACAGGTATTCATTTTTGTTTTAAATAACCTTTTCATCTGCTTTCTCTACTTTTAGATAAGAGACTATATAATGCAGTTTGTGTTATATTGATTGGCATTGCATATATTGATGAGTATGTTTATTTATTTGTTTAAAAATTAGGGTATTTAAAACAAAAATCTCTCATTTGTTTCATAAATTTATTGTGTATTGATCACTTTTTGGTCTAAGTGTATACAAATCTGCTCCCTTCACCAATGGGGTTGGTAGCCCATTGGTAAGGTCTCCATATAATGGGATCAGTCACCTAGGTTCGATACTCATTCCTCACATGTGTGGGGGTGGGGTTGAGGGGGTATTTGGGTTATATTCGGAAGTTTGGTATCCTAAGCATTCAGACAGTTTATGAGTACGACAAAGGAAAAAGAAGAATCAACCATCTTCCATAGTTTGAATGTCTCATAAACACAATGTTTGTTTGCAATAAATGTAATAACTGAATCAACACATTGTTTTGGATTTGTTTTGGAGATTCTTATTTCTGCTGTATATGAAGATTGGTTTATTATCCATATTTACAGTCTAGTCACCAAAATGTTGTAAAGAAAGCGGAACAAAGTTTATAATTTATAGGTTGTCATTGCCACCGAGCTCCAGAGCCGAATCTTGATAACTTATTGGACATTTTTTCTCATAAGAAGATTGAAATAACGCAACTGGTGTTATGTTAGGATCCCACATCGGCCAAGTATGAGATTGGTTAGTGGTTTATAAGCCTGGGTGTCCCCTCCTCCTTTGAGCTAGCTTTTGGGAGTGAGTTGTACACTTAGCTTATAGCATAATGCGAGCCTATTATGGGATGGGTTCGTATCATGTTACCGGATCCTCAAAGAATAAAGTAGTTTGGATATTCATATAGTTTTAAATTCATTCAGCTTCATGCTTGATCTATTTGCTGTTTCATATAGGAATCTAGTGAGGCAGAGGATGCCAACCCCGAGCAGAAAAGGAAGAGGGGACGCTCACCAACATTACAGGCTAAAGGACCAAATGGTTTACAAAAAGGTACAAGATTAAATGACAGATTAAAACTTGACGTATGGGGTTGATATAACTTATCGTTCGTTTATTTATAAATATAATTACAAAACTATACTTAGATGTATAACCAACTTTTTTAATAAAATAAAATAGGATGCTGTATAAACTTAACTATGGTATGGGTGACTTCTGACCTATTTCCTTTTTCAACTAGTTTATTTCATTTTATCCATTTTATGCATCAGCAATCAAATGTAGCTCGAATTGTTTTATTTTCATATAAATTTGTTTAAACTGTCCCTTCTAATTGAATCATATGTTTTTCTACATATAAAATTTGTAAGGAGTGATGATAACCGTCCTTGTAATTTTAGATTCCCCCTTTGCTGAAGGCATTGTACTTTTTCATCTGTGGGCTGGGACTGGTGGATTGGATGATGGGTCAAAACGTGTTGTGGTTGTAATGTGTCAAAGTTAATCAAGGCTGAGGTCGAGTTTGCTTAATAATACTTTCTAAAACTGTAGTTTGTAAACAGTGAGGACCATCCATGAAAAAGAGGACTACATCTTATTAAAAATATGGTCTTGGTGATTATTTTGTGATTTGAGTTTGTTTAGATGAAAATGACTACCTATAAAATATATGGTCTTGTATTCCTCTTTATTTTGCGAACCCAAGTTGATACATAATCTAAATCGACCCACGAATAAGTAAACGGGCCATAAATTTCATATCTGTGACCAATGTGCTTAGAGACTTGTAGAGTTGTGGTCTTTGGAATGCTAGAGATAATTCTGTGCAGGTGGGGATAGTTTAGGATTGGGTTGATCCATGCTATAAGTTAGATATATGGAAAGAGGTTTATGCTTTTAAGGTGGAGTTTGTGACTGGACCTTCTTCATGGCCCTAGTACTTGTCCAACTAAGCTTCTCCCTCCTATTCATAAGACTCAAGTTGGCAGGCCTAAGAAGCAAAGAAAGAAGAGTGCCATGAAACTTGAAGAAGGAAAGACAGTTATAAATGTTAAGCTTACAAAAGCTGGGAAGACTGTTACTTGTACAAATTGTAAGAACAAAGGACACAATGAAAGGCAGTGCAAGGGTCAAAAACAAAGTCGGACTCAAGGTCAAGCTAGTCAATCCAGGAAAGGTATGAAGAGAAAGAATAAAATTGGTGATGCAAGCCAATCTGGTGCAGGTGGTAAGAGGAAAAGCTAGTGGTGCAAATCAAGGTGGTCTAAGTCAAACTCAATGTCAAGATGGTGCAAGTCAATCTGCAAGTTAACCATTGGGGAACAACTAATACCAATTTGCTTTTGTTTCAATTACAATGGTTATAATGTTATATGTTTCAGACATTATGTTATCTTATGCTATTATGTTTAAGACATTGTAATTAGTCTTTTCAATGGTTGTATTTTGCCACTATCTGTAACACAATTTCCATGGTTGTATTTTGGCACTTTGGTATGCAATTTCAATTGTTGTGTTAGGTTTATTGCACTTTGTTTGCTGCACTTTGTTTACCAAACTTTGTTCATGCTTCCTGTAAATATTTGACATAAACCACACTTTGTTTACCAAACTTAAATTCCATTCATCTTAAATATTATATTGAACAAGGATTACATTCATCTTAATTTCCACACTTTGTTCATAGTTCTGTGATTATAAGAAGAGGGATTACAAAAACAGTGAACCAAAATCAAAACCAGCTAGCTAAACCAACCAAACTAACAGCTATACACAAAAACATATGAAAAATAACCGGCTAAGAACTAAACACTTCTTCAATTTCTTTTCTTGACGATTTTTTTCCTTCAAATTTTCCTCCATAGTGTTCTTAGCTCTTAGCAATTTAGGTATAATGTTCATGGATCTTGTATACATTGATGGATCAACCCATCCAATAAAGCTACAATTATTTGATCCCTTTTAAAATAAACGATTAATTTCCAAGAAAATAAGAAAATCAAAATGCTAAAAATTAGGGGTTTTGATTATTTACAATTCGCAAACAACAATAAAATCAACGACCTGGGTTCCTTGTAGTCCGTGATGTTCGAACGATTGAAGCCCTCCTACACACAAAGTGAACAACCATATGTAGTTATGATTTGATGAATGAGAGAAAAAGAAGATATAATTGAAAGGGGGGGAAAGAAACTAAATAAGAGTTAATCGTGTGAAAAATGAGAAAATTTCATTTTTTAGGGATATATAACGAAAAGGAAAATGATGAGTTTCAAAAATATTATCAACCGGAAATATTATCAAATTAAGAATTTATATTACAATTTGAACTTATCAAATTAAGAATTTTGTTTTTATTATATTTTCATCATTTAATAAATAAAAAAAAATTCAACATATTATTTCTAATTTTTTCTTCCATAAAATATATATTAATATACTAACAGACATTTGTTCTGAAAACTTATTGACCAATCACAACTTTTAATTTCTTAAAGTTGACTATATGGACCCATAACACGAATAAGTTTGTTTTCAATCACAATTTCTATTATAAGTAGATAACTATTAGGATTGTTATCATACTTTTTAATAACAATTAGACTCTTGATTTGAGTGACAATTGTATTTAAACATTAATAAATAAAACTAATATATAAAAAGGGAGAAAATTTTGTACATCATTGATTCAGAGATAGAATGAATCTTGAATAAAGTTCATATTAATTTGGATTTAATATTCATGTTTTTTTAATTTTTTTTAAGTTCATATTTATTTGGATTAAGTATTACTAAATCATTAATTAAAAAAACAATAAATAATATAATGCAATTTGGCAATTTTAGAGAAAATCTAATAATCGATATATATTATAAGATAGATATCATATTTTATTTATATATTATTTATGGTATATTATAAAAATAATTAAGAAGGGTATATTTTGACGAATCATATAAAGTAAAAGTATTAATATCGTCATTCTATAAAGATGAAATAATTAAATTTAATCTAATGGTCCTAAATCAAAGTTGGAACTCATCTAAAGGTTCTTATTCGTTTAGGAATGAATTTAGAACCTTGTTATATATATATTGGTAGATTGGTAAATACTAATCAAATACACATATCTTAATTATCTAAAATGGAAGGACTAATGTTGTATTTACTTATATTAAAATCTATTTTATATGGTTATATTTTGTATAATTATAAAATGTAGAAATTATTTTTCATAAATAATGATCATATTTGACTTTATTAAATTAGAATTATATTTTTTAAAAATTAAGAAAGGTAACATAAACAAATAATTATGACAAGGTTAATAAAAAAAGTAACAACATCATATGGGCGATGATCCATTTTAATAAAATAAAACCACAATTCTACGTATTGATATCATATAATAAGTTACAATATAATCATAATCAATCAATAAAAGATATATCTCAAAACTACAATACGTAAATAATAATATCACGATTTGTAAAAGAAGTAATGAGAATCAAATAATTTGTACATATTATTATTTATGATATATTTCAATAATTAATAAGGGTATATTTTAACAAATAATGTAAAGCGTAAATATTAATATTGTCATTTAACAAAGTTGAAATAATTAAGTTTGATCTAATGGTTATAAATCAAAGATAGAATTCATCCAAGGGTTCTTATTTGTTTAAGAATGAATTTAAAATAAAACCACAATTCTACGTATTGATATCATATAATAAGTTACAATATAATCATAATCAATCAATAAATAAAAGATTATCTCAAAACTACAATACATAAATAATAATATCACGATTTGTAAAAGAAGGAATGAGAAACAAATAATTTGTACATATTATTATTTATGGTATATTTCAATAATTAATAAGGGTATATTTTAACAAATAATCTAAAGTATAAGTATTAATGTTGTCATTTAATAAAGTTGAAATAATTAAATTTGATCAAATGGTTATAAATCAAAGATGAAATTCATTCAAGGGTTCTTATTTGTTTAAGAATGAATTTAGAACCTTGTTATATATATATATATATATAAATACTAAAACAATAGAAATCTTAGCTTTTTAAAACCCTCTTTAATTTAAAACTATTTTAAAATTTGCCACATAAGATTTTATCTTATGTGTCATCTCTATAGTTTTCCACAATATTTATTTATTTATGTAATAAAAAATATTAAATATATATTGGTATGTAAAAAATAAAATTATGAAATTAATAAAATTGATTTTGTTTCTTAAAAACCAACATTAGTTTCATATATAGATTACATAATTGTGTCGACACATCACACCATTGTCATATTTTTTTTTAAAAGTTGGTTTTTGATTTCATCTTCAAATTCTTTTTGACTTTTAATATGAAAAGTAATTGGGTTATACATCATTATATTTCTCAAAAAATATATATATGCTTTAATGTATTATTATATATTAGTTCATGTTCATTTTTATTCGCACATCGTGCGGGGTAAAAAACCTAGTATATATATATATATATAGAAGAAAGTTCATTTTAGTACAACCAAAAAAAAGTACCAAGTGACAGTTTTTGTAAGTCCCAAACTATTGATAGATGGGTGTTGAAGACACCTCTATGTCAATGGCGAGTGAACTTTGCAACACAATCAATTAATCTGGACTTGACCAGTTTAGATTGATTGTGTACCAGGTTAACTGGAGGTAAACTTATTAAGGTGACAGTATGAATAAGTAAATACAATGCAATAATATTAATGACAGGAATATAAATTGGTGAGACAATATGTATTTTTCAAGTGTATTTTATTTATTAATTGTTTAAATAAAATACAAGGTTGTTGCGGAACCAAGATAATACAAGAATGTAAATATCCTAACAACCTATGAAATACAATTGATCTAAACTTAGAAATTCTCCTAAGCAATCGAAACACTTAGAGTTGTGAAATGTTCCTTTTTGCGATTGAGAGAATATTGCACAAGTTCACCAATATTGCAGAATGTATGTATTTGCAAAGTTGTGAAAATGCTTGTGCAAGGACCTCTATTTATAGTCGAAGTATGAGCATTGGGATCTCAACTTCGACGTATAAGTATGGTTGACAGCACACAAAAGTATTGTTAAATAATCCTTTGTGTGTGCTAAATAAAGTAAGACAAAAGGTTACTTTATTCAACCACTTTACATCTTTTCACTTTTATTCACAGACAAGATTATTGTCCGGTTAAAAGGATGTAGTGTAAAAGGTCCTCCTCGTGATCAGTGTAAAGCTTTGAAAAGGCATTTACATTGAAGGATCTCCAGTTGATTGATCTGGTGAAATGTCAACTGGGCTTCGCTGCCATTGACATTTCCTTTCTTCCACTTGTTGTCTTCGACTTCAACTGGAAGGTCATCAGATTTAAGTCTTTAGATCTCAACAGGAGGAAGTCATCAGTTGCTTAAACTGTACAATGCAACTAGACTTCTAATATTTCGGACAATTCTTCATGCTCTCCAGATGCCGCTGGAGAGCTCCAGTTTATAGCTTAAACTGCCTAACAAATTCCCCCTAATTGTCCTGAAATATTGCCAAGTATTTTCAAACTTGTTTCTATACAAGTATAAGTTTGAAATACTTGAGTTTGATAAAACCTATTAAGTTTCCAAGACATTTTTATAGATCATCAAATGCCTTGGGTTTCGTTTTAATGGTTTGTAGATCTTATCAGATATCTAACTTGTGAATTACAATCTGGCAACTTGTATATACACAACTTTACAATGAAGTTACAAGAAAGTAAATAAAGTTACAAGGAGATAGATAGAAGGAAAACTTAAACAGATGGCCCTTCGCCAGTTTTCCTTCTTTTGGCAACTGATGAAATTGGCTGTTTGTCTTCAAGATCAAGGCCTAATCTTTCTTCAATGTTTTCCTTGAACTTGATCAGATTTTGCAATACATATTCCCAGCCTTTTTCAACCTTGTTCTTCCTCTGCCTCCCTTCCAACAAACTCAACATCTCTACATGCTCTGAATGACCATACTGATGGACATCAGGGTTCTCAGTTGTTCTTTTGGGTCCACCAAAGTATTGTACCTCAACAACAAAATGTTTGGCACCAGGCTTGATCAATACTTTTACATCAGTGATCTTACCTTTATTGTGCCTTCGACGCTGTACATCAGATAAATATGTGCGAGCCTCTGATTCATTTGTCAGCTTAATCTTGCTCGTGCTCAGTTTTTGAGTAGCAGCTCATATATCATCAGTTGTGGGTTCAGATGGTTCTACCCAAGTCCTCAGATTTGCATCTCTTGATAAGGCTTTCTGTTTTCTTCCTTTGGACTTGGGTGGGTGGAGTTAATACTTTGCTGACCACCTTCTTCACCTGTTCAATCCTTTTGAGAATCCCTTCTGACCTTATCTCTTTGGCCTTTTCCACCGATACATTCAAACACTTGGCATCAAGTCCAGCCTCATCATCTTGGTAGTGTTTGTCCAGTTCTACTTCAAGCACTTCCTTCAGGGCATTGACAATCCTTGGATCTTCTTTTATTTTCTTGTATTCTAACAGTGTCAAGCCAAGGAGTTGTGTGTCAGTTACATCAACAAGAGGGGTTGGAAGATTTTTCCTTGATTCAAATTGATTTGCCTTCATTTGTTTCTTCTTTTCCTTGACCAGATACCCCACCCTTGCTAATTTCTGACTTTCGCTTTCAGTAACTGGAGGCAATTGATCAACATTGCCAGTTTCCAACGTGGGTGCATCGGTAGCACGTTCCATAAAGTCATCAGTTGCAATAGCCTTTCCTTTATCCACATTCCCCCTAACCACATCATCAAAAGATTCAATCACCTGCTCACCAGCCTCAGTACTTGTAGCAACAACCATCTCCTTTCCTTTACCTGAAGCTTCAACAAGAGTGCGAGGGGCACGAACAGACCTTTCCCCCTTGGCAGCATCTAGGCCTTGCCTAATAGCTTCAAAATCAGCATGACTGGAGGGCAAGCGATCTAGAGGCTGCCACGATTGCATGTTCTTGCACTCTTTGAAGACTCCACATAGCATGCGAACTGTCCTCCATAGATGATTTATTTCTTGAGATTGAGTCATGACATTTCCACAAGTGGTGTCTTGACTCTTTTGAATTGCTTGAAGTATACTTAAATCATCTGTGGAGAGCCCAGTTGCTGGTGCTTCCTTAACCACTTCCTGCACAACCTCTTTTTCATTACCAACTTCAGTAGTCAGATTTGATATTGCTATTGAGTGATCAGACACTTTGCTGGCCAGTGTATCAAGACTGCACCTCAACCGATCAATCTCAGATGTTATGGAAGTGAGATCAACCTGGGGCGCAACAATCTTGATCGATCTCAGATGTTATGGAAATTGATATTAGAGGAAATCACCACTGGACTTTCATCTTGTCTCCAGTAACTGAGGTTAAGGGCCTCCCTCAATGTCTCAGTGGTGATGGTACACGGGACTGACCCATCCTTTAAAGAGAAGGAGATGGATGAGCAGTCATCAGAAATAAAAGTTGTGTACGAGAACTCGCACAAGTAGTCGTGAAATAGCTTGCTTGGGTTCAGAGAAAAGGCATCGCTGAGTGGAGAAATCCGAAGAAAGGATTGGATTTTCCCAATAAGAGAGTCAGCGGCCTGATGCCCTTGGAGAGATGCCATTGGATTATTTGGATTTAATTTTATCAATTTAGAACTAATGGGAGCACCAACAGCACGAGAAACATTTTCTGATGGAGTATACTCAATAGTGAGTAGATTCACATCACGGGAACGAGATGAAGAAGATGATGATTTAGGAGCCATTTGTGATATTGGATTTAGGGTTTTAGATTTAAAGAAGAAAAAGAGAAAGGGATCTCGAATTGTGAATGATTGGAAGAGTAAATGAAAGGAATTTTGAGTGAAGTAAATGAGAAAGGTATTTAGTGGGGCTATATATAGGTAATAAAATATTACCAAAATATATACGAAAAGATATTTTAATTCCCAAATTTTGAAATAGTTTGTAAAAGTTGATTTTCAGTAATTTTGAGAATTCAAAAACATTTAATACCTCCCATCAAGCATTTAATGCTATGACGGCTGGTATTCCCACTCACCCACTAACTTCACCAATTTCCATAAAAAGTGCAGTAACTTTCAGCAAAAAGTCTTGACACGTAAGACATGTCAGCTGACGTTTGTGAGTGCGAGATAAACACTCGAGTAACATCACGTGTCATAAGTATCCACCAAGTAAAACTTAACGTTATGAAATCTGGTTGATCACCAGTTTAAGACAAGACCAAACTAACATACTGGAGAGATTTTCCAAATGCCAGTTTCAACTGATGACTCTCAGTTGCATTTTTCAAAATAAAACGAATTTCAATTTGGAAAAAATATTGAGTCTTTTCCCCCTAAAAATATGATCCATTTGATCAATGACTAGTCTTTGAGTACATCAAGGCGTTCTATCTCCAACCAATCAAGGATCACCTGAACCATCCTCAACTGGATGGTCTCTCCAGTTTAATGAGGATTTAACATACTCAGTTCACTGATGAGATGTTTAAAAGTTTTCTCATCAAGAGGTTTTGTAAAGACATCAGCTAACTGTTTATCAGTGGGGATGAAATGTATTTCAATGTCTCCTTTCATAACATGATCACGAATGAAGTGATACCTGATGTCAATATGCTTTGTCTTTGAGTGCATCACAGGGTTGTGAGATATAGCAATTGCACTGGTATTGTCACAAAAAATTGGGGTTCTTGTGTATTTCATACCATAATCATGTAACTGGTTTTTGATCCAGAGAATTTGGGCACAGCAACTGGCCGCAGAAATGTATTCTGCCTCAGCAGTGGACATTGAGACCGAAGTCTGCTTCTTACTGGTCCAACTCACCAGTTTTCCCCCCAGGAAGTGACAACCACCAGTTGTGGATTTTCTATCAATCTTACAACCTGCATGATCTGAATCTGAATAACCCATTAGATCTAACCTTGAGCCTTTGGGATACCAAAGACCAAGGCTAGGGCACCCTTTCAGGTACCTGAAAATGCGTTTAACAGCATGCAAATGTGATTCTTTTAGATTAGCCTAAAATCTAGCACATAGACATGTTGCAAACATAATATCTGGTCGACTGGCAGTTAAATACATTAGTGAACCAACCATTCCACGATATTCCTTTTGGTTCACTAGTTTGCCATTTGGGTCAGAGTCCAAATTTAATGGGGCAGAAATAGGTATGGTTTTCGATGGGATAGAATCATATTTGTATTTTCTTAACAAATCTCTGACATATTTTTCTTGGTTAATAAAAATACCATCCATGGTTTGTTTAATTTGTAAACCTAAGAAAAATGTTAATTCACTCATTAAACTCATCTCATATTCTTGAGACATGATTTTTGAAAACCTTTTACACATTCCATCATCAGTTGACCCAAATATAATGTCATCAACATAAATTTGTACCAGTAAGATATTACCTTTTTCTTTCATGATAAACAAGGTATTATCTATTGCACCTCTTTGAAAACCATTGTTGAGAAGATGTTTAGTTAGAGTGTCATACCAGGCTCTTGGGGCTTGACAAAGACCATACAAAGCTTTGTTTAGTCTATATACCCAGTGAAGATGCTTTTCATTCACGAAACCTGGAGTCTGCTTAACATACACTTCTTCTTCCAACTTGCCATTCAGAAACGCACTTTTGACATCCATCTGGAAGACTTTGAATTGCAAATGAGCAGCATAAGCCAAGAAAATTCTAATAGCTTCAAGTCTTGCAACTGGAGCAAAAGTTTCATCGAAATCAACACCTTCTGCTTGACAACAACCCTTGGCAACCAATCTTGCTTTGTTCCTGACAACATTGCCATCTTCATCCATCTTGTTCCGGTAGACCCACCTCGTTCCAATGGGTTCTTTCTTTAACCCTGGAGGACAAGGAACAAGTTCCCAAACATTGTTCCTTTCGAACTGGGTGAGTTCTTCTTGCATAGCCTCAAGCCAGCTTGGATCTGCCAAAGCCTCGTCAATCTTCTTCGGTTCAATTAGTGATAAGAAGGTGACGTTCAAGCATTGATCACTTATGGCTCTTCTAGTCTGAACCTCACTACCTGGATTGCCAATAATCTGCTCGATGGGATGAGCAGCAGTCCATTTAGTGTATTGACTAGCTTGATATACTACAACATCGGTGCAAGACACCTGACGATTTCCAACAGATGTAGCAACTGGAGGATCAGTCCAAACTACTTCAACTTCATCATCAGTGTCAACTGGAGAGTTAACACGATTATCTTCAAACAAAGGTATATCTTGAAGAACTGGAGAAGCTTGAACTGGTTCTGACGTTGTTGTGGCACGTACATCTGATCCAATTACCAGTTTTTCAGGTAGATTAAAACTGATAGAGGGATAAAATGAGGTGTCATTGGAGCTCTTCTTTTCCTTAACTGGTACTAAGTCTTGATGACTGGAAACATTTTCTGGTGCAGTAACTGATTGATGAACTTGATCAGATACACCAAAATCAACTGGGCCAACTGGAGATAAATCAAGGCTTGGTCTTTTATTGATTGCTTCATTAGATTCATCGAATGTGACATGAATTGTCTCATGTACCTTTTGGAGTCTATAATTATAAACTCTATAGGCTTTTCTAATATCTGAATACCCCACCAAGACACCTTCATCAGCTTTTGCATCAAACTTTCCCAACTGACTAGAATCGTTTAAGATATAAACTGGACAACCAAATACATGAAAGTATCCAAGCAGTTGCCACAGCTTCAGCCCAAAAACAGGTGGGAAGACCAGATTCAGATAACATACTTCTGGCAGCTTCAATTAATGTGCGATTCTTTCTTTCAACCACACCATTTTGCTCTGGAGAACGAGCTGACGAGAAGTTTTGAGAAATGCCAGTGTTAGTGCAAAATGTCTCCAATTCTTTATTAATGAATTCTGTACCATTATCACTTCGCAACTGACACACTTTCTTGGTATACTTGAGTTCAATTCTTTTGATGAGAGAGATAATTTCACCAGGTGCATCACTCTTTGATCTGATAACTATCACCCAACAATATCTGGTGTATTCATCGACCACAACTAAAGTGTATTTCTTGCCAGCTTTAGTTTGAACATTCACTGGACCAAAGAGATCCATATGAAGCATGTGAAGAGGTTCAGTGATACTGAAATTCTGCCTGGTCTTGAAACTGGCTCTTTTCTTCTTGCCCATCTCACACCCTGGACATGGCTTCTCCTTTTTAAAGGAAAACAAAGGTATCCTATCCACCAGTTGCTTTCTTGACAACTTGTTGAAATTTTTGAAATTAAGGTGGGATAACCGTTTATGCCACAGCCAGTTGGTCTCCTCATCAGCCTTGACATAGAAACAATGTTCTTTTGGAGCAGGCTCCACGTCCATGATGTACACATTCCCTTTTCTTGGTGCAATCATCACCACCTTCCAATCCTTGTTAAAAACAGTGCCTTGAGCAATATCGAATAGTACCCTATATCCATCATCACAAAGTTGACTGACGCTTATCAGGTTATATTTCAAACCATTAACAAATGCAACTCTTGTGAACTGGATCTGCCCATTGTCCACAACACCATATCCTTCAGTTTTCCCATTTCCATCATTTCCAAATGTCACTGCTGGTCCATCACAGACAGTGAATTCTTCCAGCAGGGGCTTACATCTAGTCATAGTCTGGCCAGATGTAGAACTGGAGGGTTCTCTCCAGCTTCAGGAGTAAAAACAATTGGTTTGAGTAGAATTTTAGCCTCCTTTTTCTTTTCAAATTTTGCTCCTTTCTGAGCAGATTGTTTTGTCTTTTGTTTTTGAGGAGGGGTTTTGACATTTTGTTTTTCAACTGAAGAAGATGAAGCTCCTTCCAAATTTTTAATTCTGGCAGTACAACTTTGTACCTGCCTTGACAAATTTTGGAGTTGATTCTCCATCGTTAACAAAATGTTTTTCTTATCAGGCTGCTGGCCCATGGACTTGGGCTCAGCGGGGGTTTTAGTCTTTTGAGTTTTGGACTCATTGGACTTGTGAGGTAGACGAATGTCACCAGATTCCTTTTTCACTGGAGCTTTAGCCTTCTTGGCTCCAGTTTTGACCTCCACAGGGTTGGTCTCAATGGATTCAGATTTGGCAGGGTCAGAGAAGTCATAAGGAGTTTCAACTCTCACAGATTCTGGCATTTGGTGAATTGTGGGTAAAACAGCTGCCATCTGAAGATCACCAGATTTCCAGGCAGTTTTTTGAGCATCAATGGTTTTTGAAAAAGCGTCATAATTTTTACCAGATGCTTGTACCCAAGAATTGATAACCATGTGTTCCTTTTCAAGATCAAATTTTAGTTTTTGGTTATCTCTTTCCAATGCCTCATTTTTCAAATCTGACTCTTTGAGAGCCAACTGGACACTTTGCAAATCATTTATTTGACCTTTCATGTTGTTAAATTCAACCAAAACTGTTTCCAAGTATCTTTCACAATTAGTTCCCATGGTTTCAACAAATAACAGGTCATCATTCAATGATTCAGCAATATCCAGTTTTAGTTTTGTATCTAACTTGACATCATAGTCTCTTACCTTCTTTAAAATGATGTCCACCCATCTTCCAGAAACAACATCATCTTTCACCACTGGTTGTTGATTTTCTAATGCCATGAAACACACATCTCTAATCTCTTCCTCATCATCAGATGAATCATCAGAGAGTTCCCATTTCCCTTCATTTGAGCCATCATGCACTTGTTCTTTTCTTTCTCTTTTTCTTGTTCAAGAGACATGAGAGCAATCTGGGCCTTAAGTTTCTTGTATTTGGCCTTATAATCATCAGTTTTAACAAAATTTGGGACAACAGGACCAATTTGGTTGTTCATCTGACTAGATCTGCATTCCTTCATGAAATGATCTTTCTTACCACATTTGTAGCAGATAAGATTGGCCTTATCCAGATAATTTAAACTGGAAGCATTATTGGACCCATTAAATCGATTAGATTTATGCTTGAACCTATTAAAGGTTTTAGCAATAATGGCTACCAGATCATCATCGTTAGTTTCCTCACAACCATTACTTAGATTTGTGGTTAGGCTAGAGTTCAGTAAGTTGTTTAACATCTCCTTCATAGAATGTAACTGGACATTCTCAACAGACATTAAAGCAGCACAAGGTTGCCCAGTACGGTTGGCTACCTTGGAACTCTGAGCATGTTTTAAAGCATCTTGCTCAGCCAATATTCTTGCAGCATCATTATCTTCAGTGAATCTGAAGGATCCATAAAGGGAAGCAAGAGTATGGCTGTGCAAGGTCTTACTTTGTCTTAAGACAAGAACCATGTGTGCCCATTTGGATGGCAAGACATCACAGAATTTCTCAAGAAGAATATCCTTATCCTTTTCCACTCCCAAGCCTCTAAGTTGATTAATTAGGCCAGTAAATCTGGTGTAAGTAGCAGTTAAGCTTTCATTGGGAAGAGCAAAGAAGGATTCATACTTCTTGTTAAGAGCAACCTTTCTGGTGACAATGGTGTCATTTCCTCCTTCAAACTGGAGAACTAATTCATCCCACATAGATTTAGCACTGGGAAACAGCACAAGTGTTGGAATTAGTTCCTCAGGAACAGCAGCAAGGATCATGTTTTTCAGTCTGGTATCAAGATCAACCAGTCTGCGATCCTCGTCTGACCAATGTTCCTCAGACTTTTCCCTGGTACCTCTTATCCCAGTAGGGTCAAGAAGAGGGCTAACAGCACTGGACATGGGTATATATGGTCCATCCTTATAGATTTTTGTGACAACCCTCATTTTCCGACTAAGACAACGTACTTATATTTATCTAGGTATCTATCCCTAGAGGTTTGTTAGGGAAATTGACCTTCTAGACATTTAGGCATATTGACAATTACCCTCTAGTACGGTGAAATGCCTTAGAAATGCCATAAACAATAACTAGAATCATTCGAGATAATCTCAAGCAATAAACTAGTTTTAAATGAACTTCATAAAATACCTTTGAACAAAATTTTTTACTGTTAACCAATTAAGTTATATAAACAATAATGTAAGACTCACAAGTTGAGATAACAATCCAAATTTCATATAAATTGTCCAACAAATTAAACACCAAACCAAATTTAAGTAAATATGGCCATGAAAATAAAAATTTCTATCTCGAAAATATTTGTAAGTTATATGTATATAAAGTGCTTAAATAATGAGTAAGTATATATATATATGCTTAAAAATAAATACAAGTTTACAACTAATAGCTTATGTAACCAACTAAAAATACAAGAATATATCCATACATACATATATACATGACATATACATACACTTATATATTTTTTAACCAAAACAACTAATTACCTACATTTAACTAACATAACACTTACAAAATAAATACCCACTTAACCTATACTTACACTACAATATATATACACTTTTTTTATACAAAAAAAAATAAGAAAATCCCTTCAAAACCCCCTTGATGGCCAGCCCTCCCCCCTCCCCATACAACACCTCCAATCAAAATTCATCCTCCCTTATACTCCCCATACAATTAACACTCCAACACTTATTCTTCCAACACACACACAAACACATTCTTACACTCAAACAACTACTTTCTCTCCTCTCTTTCTCTCTTCATTTTTGGCAGCCCTCAAGGAAGATAAAGGAAGAAAAATCCATCTAAACACATATTAATAATAAGGGTTATAGGCTAGATTAACAAAGGATTAATTCAAGCATAGTTTAAGGGTTATATTAAGGTTGAAACAAGGGTTGTTGGAGGCATTAAGGGTCACGAAAATCTGCATATTCTCATTATCAAAAAGTATTCTTCAAGGGTATAATCTTCCCTCCTTTCACTAGATTAAATCTTGCTTATGTTTATGCTTAAAGGTTTTATCAAAAACTCATGTTTTCTTTATGAATCTTCAAGTTTTCTTTTGAATATACACTTGATGAGGGAAAGTTGATAGAATCTTTTCTTTCATGATATTGCATGTCAAGATCTAGAGAAAAGATTCAAGGATTCAACAAGTTTAAGACCCAAAAGTGTTGTTATAGATTAAATAACTTTTAAAGTGATTTTTCCTTTGAAATATGGTCATATTTTTATATATCTTGATGAATATATTTCTGGAGTTTTTCATAAAAATATGTTTTTAAGTTGTTGAATTGAAGTTGGATAAAGATTTGTTGTTAAAATGATGAGATGATTACATGCATGCTTGGATTTGCACTAGTTTAAGTTGTTTTGATTTGAGATTTGAGATGGGTCTTTAATTGATGATTTCATGTATATATTTTGATGATTAAATACATTTTAATAATCTGGGATTTATGAAGTTAGTACAAGAAATAAGGATTTTATAAGAATTCAAGACCAAACAATGCATAAAAGTCACTAACCGAAATCACAAGAACACAAATATAAATTCATCACCTTCATCACATGATTTGTCCATAAAATATGAAATAAAATCTGGAGAAAACACTAATGAAAGATGAATAGATGAATTAGGATGAACAAAATGTATTGGGTTTGCCAAAATAAATATTGGGTGAAGCCATAAAGTAAAGGCATGCATTGGGCAAACAAAGTAACCTGACAGAATCCATCTTTTGTCTTTGAACGGGAAAACTGGGCATGTGAGGGCATTTTCAAGAAAGACTATCAAAATAAAAGTTGTAGACAAATGAGTTAAGATTAACCTCCAACTGGAATTACTCAAAAATACTGAACCAAACGAAAGATATGATTTTTCCACTGAAACTGGTCAAAATTGTAATTTTGTATGAATATTTTATAAACTTTAACAATTTTTATCTCCTAATCCATAAAGTTCCAGGAATTCATACTTGGTGGAAAGTAATTTTAATTTGTTGTGAACTTAAAATAAAATCATGGGATTTTTCTAACAATCAGAACATCAAGAACTGATATAAAACTTCTGATGTCGCAAGCAGTGCCCATTCGGGACAGTTCGTGTTTGGATAATTTTTACGGACACCAAACATCATCTAAAAATTCACCAAAAATTCACAAAAATACTAGATACATATAAGTCACTGTGTAAAAATCATGAAGGTCCAAATAATTCGTCTTGACCCCAAAATAGTAGCTAACATTTCTTAAAAATAAAGTATAAAACAGAAAATTTGTAAGTAGTCTTATAAATGGCATAATGGGCTATGTAATGAACTAAGAACCATAATGGGCTAACCCGGCCCAAATAAGGAACCCATAAGGAACACAAATCAGTAGGCCCACTTGGCCCAATAAGCCTTATAGCCCAATAACCACTATAACCCATTATGCACCTAACCCAAATAAGGTAAAGCCCAATAACTAATGTAAGCCCAAAACATTTAAAAGCCCATGACACCTAAGGCCCAATTGATAATGGCCCATAACACTTAAACGAATTTCATGAGATAAGTGTAATCAAAATAAAACAAAGATAATTAAGTGAGATTGACATAAGTAATTATGTTAACCAAGCTATATATTGATATCACAAATGTTAATTCACGCTAAAATCGATTACACACAAATGATGAACAAGGATAACATAACTTAATACGATATTTCTACATGATGACCTAAGATGCCAAGTGAAACCACAAATGAAGCCAAGTTACCAAAAATTTAACAACTTATAACTACGCATGTAATTAAAGTAACATTTTACACCATCAATCGCTACAACCAAAACAATGCGAATGTTGGCAATATACTTGGATTCCACAATTGATAGCAATATAATGAAAGTGGCATTTCTAAGTGATGGCTTAAGATAGGAACTTACATGTATTAGTCCTATCGTAGGGATAGTCTTGGCTTTCAAATGTGATTGAGAAACATGACGGATGTATGATGGAGCGATTGATAGGAAGTACACATTTTGGATAAGTGAATATAATATGCGGCATATCAAGATGAGTCATAGCCCCCTTTCAAACTCTTTTATATGTTTTACTTTCGGGGTGAAAAGCATGATAAATGAAACTACTTTCTATATATGCAATGTTTCTTGAAAGAGAGTTTGTTATATGAAATGATTCTTGATATATGAGTATGAAATGATAATAAAGGATTTATGTGATGAGCTTGAGTTCTGTCAAACCGCGGCGTTCGGTACACTACTATTTACTCCGAAAGTGGAGGCCTGTAGTTAGTTAGTTGCGCAACTAGGTTTCGTCCGCCCACCCAAAGCGTACCGTTGGAAGGTTGGTTGCCTTCGTGACAACCTCCACTTCTAGTCTGGCCCCCGGGTGTTCTAACTACCTAAAGATAATCCGGCGTCTCCATGGCACGACCCATTATCATTATTGTCATTATTATTACAGCACTTGATTGACAGCTTGTGCTATGAATTGAATTATTGGATTGTAATCGGACTTGAATAAAATGGTAGTAGTAGTGGCTCAAGCATTTACTCATCTAAGATAATGGAATTAGACCCTTGTGGTCATATGACAAGGATTTATTTACATGGGTTATAATGAGTTGAACAAATGATTATCAAAGGATGAATTGGAAATATTCATGGAAATTGGTGATATTGAAATGATTTTGGTAACCGAATGATTTTGGTATGATATACGATTAATCGATTTATATACTTTTTCTCTTATGATGATTTGACAAATGAGAACCTGAAATTTTACTATAGATTCTCCAAGTCTTGATATGACATTATGGTATTTGGAAACTTGATAACATGATATGAAAATTTTGTCGATCATATGGTTTGGATATTTCGAAATGTAGTAGTTATCAGTTTTTCTAAGTATTAAAACGGTGATGTACCAAGATTTATATAAAAACCTATGCACTCACCAACTACGTTTTCGTAGTTGACACTTTTTCTTCATGCTTTTCAGGAAATAAGCTTAAGCATTGAGGATTTATATGCTTCATGATTATTTGAGTTGCCCTTTGGAGTCAAAGATCAAACCTTGTGATAGGCAATGGAATCCGCCTTGATCATTGTAGTATACTACTTCATGTGCTTGTTATTTCTTTCGCGAACTTAATATTCAAGTACAGTGGACGCATTTGTACTTGGAAATTGGTTCACATGCTTGTACATTTGTAAATTCTTTTATCAAATAAAACTATGGTGAATGTTATTTATAATCCTTTGTTTTGAATACTCGACTTTCTGTACATCTCATTGTTCCGCCTTAGTTGGGGTGTTACAATTTTCAACATATACCTCTCTATCCCACCAAAATGCAAGAGCATTCTAGCTTTCCATGTACCAAAGGTCTCACCATTCCCATCGAATTTGGGAACAGGAGTGTTGGAGTAATGTACATGGACATGGTTTGCTCCAGCAGTAGGAGGTGGAGGAGGAGGAGGGTTAGTATTTAAAGGAGTTGTAACATTAGGATTAGATTCATTTGGACCAGAACCATTCTCACCTTCAGCAGCCATCGAAGCAGACTTAGGTTATAGAATTGAAACAATTCAACCTGCCTGCTCTGATACCACTTGTAAGTCCCAAACTATTGCTAGATGGGTGCTGAAGACACCTCTATGTCAATGGCGAGTGAACTTTGCAACACAATCAATTAATCTGGACTTGACCAGTTTAGATTGATTGTGTACCAGGTTAACTGGAGGTAAACTTATTAAGGTGACAGTATGAATAAGTAAATACAATGCAATAATATTAATGACAAGTATATAAATTGGTGAGACAATATGTATTTTTCAAGTGTATTTTATGTATTAATTGTTTAAATAAAATACAAGGTTGTTGCGGAACCAAGATAATACAAGAATGTAAATATCCTAACAACCTATGAAATACAATTGATCTAAACTTAGAAATTCTCCTAAGCAATCGAAACACTTAGAGTTGTGAAATGTTCCTTTTTGCGATTGAGAGAATATTGCACAAGTTCACCAATATTGCAGAATGTATGTATTTGCAAAGTTGTGAAAATGCTTGTGCAAGGACCTCTATTTATAGTCGAAGTATGAGCATTGGGATCTCAACTTCGACGTGTAAGTATGGTTGACAGCACACAAAAGTATTGTTAAATAATCCTTTGTGTGTGCTAAATAAAGTAAGACAAAAGGTTACTTTATTCAACCACTTTACATCTTTTCACTTTTATCCACAGACAAGATTATTGTCCGGTTAAAAGGATGTAGTGTAAAAGGTCCTCCTCGTGATCAGTGTAAAGCTTTGAAAAGGCATTTACATTGAAGGATCTCCAGTTGATTGATCTGGTGAAATGTCAACTGGGCTTCGCTGCCATTGACATTTCCTTTCTTCCACTTGTTGTCTTCGACTTCAACTGGAAGGTCATCAGATTTAAGTCTTTAGATCTCAACAGGAGGAAGTCATCAGTTGCTTAAACTGTACAATGCAACTAGACTTCTAATATTTCGGACAATTCTTCATGCTCTCCAGATGCCGCTGGAGAGCTCCAGTTTATAGCTTAAACTGCCTAACAAATTCCCCTAATTGTCCTGAAATATTGCCAAGTATTTTCAAACTTGTTTCTATACAAGTATAAGTTTGAAATACTTGAGTTTGATAAAACCTATTAAGTTTCCAAGACATTTTATAGATCATCAAATGCCTTGGGTTTCGTTTTAATGGTTTGTAGATCTTATCAGATATCTAACTTGTGAATTACAATCTGGCAACTTGTATATACACAACTTTACAATGAAGTTACAAGAAAGTAAATAAAGTTACAAGGAGATAGATAGAAGGAAAACTTAAACAGATGGCCCTTCGCCAGTTTTCCTTCTTTTGGCAACTGATGAAATTGGCTGTTTGTCTTCAAGATCAAGGCCTAATCTTTCTTCAATGTTTTCCTTGAACTTGATCAGATTTTGCAATACATATTCCCAGCCTTTTTCAACCTTGTTCTTCCTCTGCCTCCCTTCCAACAAACTCAACATCTCTACATGCTCTGAATGACCATACTGATGGACATCAGGGTTCTCAGTTGTTCTTTTGGGTCCACCAAAGTATTGTACCTCAACAACAAAATGTTTGGCACCAGGCTTGATCAATACTTTTACATCAGTGATCTTACCTTTATTGTGCCTTCGACGCTGTACATCAGATAAATATGTGCGAGCCTCTGATTCATTTGTCAGCTTAATCTTGCTCGTGCTCAGTTTTTGAGTAGCAGCTCATATATCATCAGTTGTGGGTTCAGATGGTTCTACCCAAGGCCTCAGATTTGCATCTCTTGATAAGGCTTTCTGTTTTCTTCCTTTGGACTTGGGTGGGTGGAGTTAATACTTTGCTGACCACCTTCTTCACCTGTTCAATCCTTTTGAGAATCCCTTCTGACCTTATCTCTTTGGCCTTTTCCACCGATACATTCAAACACTTGGCATCAAGTCCAGCCTCATCATCTTGGTAGTGTTTGTCCAGTTCTACTTCAAGCACTTCCTTCAGGGCATTGACAATCCTTGGATCGTTCCCCTCTCTTCTATCATTTTACTCCGCCTTTGACTCCTCCGCCTTTCCGCCGCTTTTCCGCCGCCATTTCATCGTTCTTCCGATCAAATTATGGGGAAAAGGAAACATATTCCGCCTACTCGTAATTTTTTTGTCTAATTTGATTTTAATTTATTCATAAATCATTTACTATTTGTTATTTGTATTATTAATTGCTTTTATTATGAGGTCGAAGTCAGAGATTGTTGGATTCAAATCGAAATCAGACGGTGATTGATATGAAGAAAAATAAACAAATGTCAACAGTTTTAGTTTCATCGTCTTCTTCAGGTCAAGCTTCTACTGGTTTTTCTTTTTCCATTTTATATTTTTTATTGAATTTTTTTTATATTATTTTTTATAACTTTGTTTAAAATATCAATAGATCTGATAGTCTTACTAAAGTTGTATTTTTTTTTAACTTTTTTATATATAATTTACTTGTTCAAAATTATCGATTTTTAATTAGGTATATTTTTATAAAAAGTATCTGATTTTTAATCAAAATGTATTCATTACTACCAAATGTTAACTTAGAATTTAAAATAAAGTGGTTTGTTGATTTTTTTTTTTAATATACTTTTCGTTACTTACACATGTGTAAGTTAAGCGTTTTTATAACTTACATATGTGTAAATTAGATAAAATCATCTGTATTTGTCTTTTTATTTTATGTTACACTTTCATTGCATCTGTAATGCTATGTAAAAAATTTTGTTAAATTATAGATTTCCTTAATTAAGTTTTTACGGTTATTTTTAAACTTGTTTGTTTTGTAATTTTATAGCGTTTATCATCTATCTAAATAAAGTTTTGTTATTATTCATCTTTTTAGGTAGAGGAGTAGAAAGATTTGCCCCTAATCATGATATGAATGAAGCAAATCATTCTGAATCTATTTCCGATGTTAATGAGGAAATGTTTGACTCAAATCATTCTGAATTTTCTTGCAACTTAAATGAAGAAGACAAACAAGTAATATAATTGTTCACATTTAATTATAAAAAATTAAATGTATTTTCAATTTAACTTATTAATTTTTACAAATTTTTAATGTAGGTTTTTGTAGATTCATTAAATGAAGATTATGAGAAATTACGTATCTGTCATGAACAGTATTATTCTAAGCTGAATTTGTGTTTATCTAAGTATCCCGGAAACCAATTTGTTATTGAAGTTGTCAATTCAGCCATGAAGATATGGATTAAAGATCTTGAATTATACAATAATACTTTGCGAAAAGAGTGTGAAAATGTAGATAAAGATGCAATGGCTGATCTTTTTATCCCTGTCTTTGTTGATAAGAATCATACTCGTGATGAGGTGCGTCAACAGAAACAAGTGAATGAGGTTAAGTTTGACTTAGCATTTGATCAAGGTTCTCCTGACAACGACGATATGCGTGACAAGCTGTATTCATCTGATTTTGATATCGATGATGTTGATTTTGACGTTGACTTATCTGTATCTTCAAAAGATGATATTCATGTCTGTAAAGTTGCTGTTCATGATGATGGTCAATCAGGCATTCTGAAAGAAGATCATGTTGCACGTCCTATCCTTAGAAAATGTAGCAAATCTGTAATGTCAAAGGGCAAGGGTAAGGATGTTGAAGGTATTTCAGTTGGAAGTAAAGTTGGAGAGAAAAAAATTTTGAATCAGACAAGCCAAAAGAAATATTTCTTCAAGAAGACTTGTGTATCTCTTCCAATTGTTGATCTCAACAGCAAGCTAACAGATACAGATTTAGAACTTTCCGAATCGATTTTTTTTGCTTCATCTACACCTCGGTAAGTATTAAAATAATATATAAATATATATTTGGATTTCTGCTTTTCGTATCACTTCTTATTAATACATGTTTTCCATACGTAGTGATGTAATATTCCTATGTGAAGCACTTTGTATTCCTCGTTACGCGTTTGAAAGCCTAGTGCCTGGTTGTCCGATACATCATGATCTTATTTATACCTGGGGTTTCTATCTTAACTATTTTGAAAAACTAAACAGCGTAGGATCAACAAAGAGGCTTTTTTTCCCAACAAATATCATGGTAAGTATTTAAAACTTTCATTCATTATTGTAATCATCTTGGTAATTTTTTAAATCCTTTCTTCTGCTTGTCCGATATATTTTTTTACAGCATGACCGAACAGATATATCTCGAGATGAAGTTATTTCACACTTGGATGAATTTTATACTAAATAGGAGATAGTCGCTCAATGTCTGGTATGGTTTCTTGAGATGATCATTACAACTGAGTGTGAAATCACTCTTGCAAAATTTGGTCCAGTGGTAGTTTTAGCTAGATTTTTTTAATTTTTTAAATTTGGTCCAAGATAACCAGTCCCTAATTCACAGCTGAGTGTGAAATCACTCTTGCAAAATTTAGGTGGTGATTTTTGTTATAATTTGAATTTTGCAGATGTTTTTTCCTGTCTATGTGACAGACTTTTACTTGCTGATTTGTTACAATTTGATGACAAACAAATGCCACATACTTGACAACTCTGATCCATGCAATAAATCTCTTGAGAGATATAGTAACCTTATTTTGTGGTTGGTAAGAATTTCTAATGTATCTATCGTTTTATGTTATAAACTAATTTTACCTATTCAGAATACTAACCTGATTTTTATTATTGTTATTTTTGAACTTTTTTAGGATGAATTTGTGATTGCTTTTTTGAATTACAAGAAATATGCCAAGCCGATAAAGCTTTCTCTGGAAATGACTGAACAAATTGAGGTCCCTTGGGGAACAAAAGCAAATGATTTGGATTCTGGAATTTTTTTGATGAGGCACATGGAAACATATATGGGCAATGGTATGTCAGGTTTTGAGACTGGTTTCAGCAACGAAGGTAAATCTCAAGAAAAACAAATTAGATTTTTAAGGTTGAGGTATCTAAGAGAAATGCTTCTTTCTGAAATCAATGCATTAAAAGAGAGGTTGAGATTGCTTTAGAGGCCTATAAGGAGTTACCTGAACAAATTAAACAGTTAGGTAGATATTGTTCTTTGGAAACCATTAAATCAAGACTTGAATCTATAAAGGTTAAGCCTCGTGTAATGTTTGAATGAAATGAAGTTACACATGTGTAACCAGCCTGGATCAACATCTTTTTGAATGTATCTTATCACTGTGACAACTATCTTTTGAAACAATTATGTTGTATATATTAGTTTGTACTATGTAGTATGCAAGTTTATATTATGTAGTATGTATTTTATAGAAAGTTTGTAAATAGTTACAACTTTTGTAACGTTGTGTAGTTATTATGTATTATATATTATTATCGGTGGATGGGGTGGTTGCCCGCGAACCACCATTATCTGCAGAAAATGTGTTCTTGTTAGCTTGTACTACTTAACAAGATTCAGGAAACTTGCTCCTGTAAGTGTGTATTGGTTTGATTGTTTCCAATTTATATATTTATGCATGTGTAAGTAAACTTACCCATGTGTAATTAAACTTACATATGTCTAATTACACATGTGTAACTTAGCTTTTATCATAAAATTGATGTTTTCTGAATTTTTAATATAATACTAAAACTACTGTATATAAAGAAAAAACAAATGAAAGTTACGACCATCGTTAACATCTAAATTCAAAAGTCAAGTATTCGTCTAAAGAAGTTCTAAGAATTACAAATTGTCTAAACTGGTCTTTAAACTAGTCATTGAACTTGTCATCCAACGGATTGTCTAAACTGGTCGTCCAACTGTTCATGCATAATAAGTGTACGAGCAGTTTTCAAAATAAGTCTACAACCATCTTTTCACTAATACAGAATAAGTCTACCAATCAACATATGACAACCTGCTTCATATCTTCAGTCTGTAGTTGAATCAAAATCAAGATCTGTCAAGCTGCTCCCTATCTGCATTCTCTGCTTGAATCAACTTCAACTTTCGAATCACAGCTTCTTTAATAGCTTTCTTTCCTTCTTGAATGGTATATTCTTTGTCAAACAATTTCCCATACTTGGTCATCAGTTTTTTGTGCTTGTTGGTTTCATGAAGTAAAATTTTTGCACAATACTTTGTTCTTAGTCTTTTTAATTGAACCTTTTAATTTAATGTTCCTTTTTCTTTCTTACTGACAAAACCTGGATTCCAATTTTCCAGCGACTGGCCCATGTATGTGTCCATATGACACATTAAAAAGATACCATAGTCATTACGGTTGTTTAATGTCCTCCACTTCATATCCATCAATGTGTGCTTCGCTTTTCTGATTGCAGATAAATTTGGATGCTTAATAGACCTCAGGTAATTACAAAACAAACGTCGCTGAAAACACATAACTTTTAAGTAAGAATTCAGAATTGCAAATTGTTATACCAGAGTATCTATATATTATATATAATATCAATGTCGTACTAAAGTCATTTTCATATGTCATATCCCTACTGTCATTAAATCTTTGCCTTGATACCTAATTTAATTTGGTATCGATACAAACAAGTATATTTGTTCTACTTAACCACAATGAATACAATGTTTTATTATTTAAAGAACTGATACAAAGAGTACATTTTTTGACTAGCTAGGCGTTATTTTTAAAAATGTCAATATTGATGTCATCTTACCAATAATAACAAACCGAAATCAAAAATTATAACTAGGAAAATATTCTGTTTGATTGGAACTTCAGATACCAAACTAAATATAAGATAGGTAAGATCATACAGAACATTAATGACTAAATATTATACTCATTAACCTTTGTCTAGTTACCTAAGTCAAAGGTATAAATGTAACGCATGAAATGTCTCATATCTCTTTTCAGATTTCATATATATTAATCCAACTAAAATAACACGAAATCTGAAGAATGATAACATGAACTTACAAGCATATCACAAACTGTATCGTACTTCCCTTTATACTGATTTGTAGTCGCACTATTGTCTATTATCATGAATCCTTTGTCTTTAAGGTTGAACACCACAAGGTAATAGTGCGCATGTGCTAAGATTGGGAAAAAAACCTGCAAACAATCATGACTCTAATCACATTCGAAAGAAATCACTAACAAAAGATACAACAAACTTTATATTTAAAAGTACAAACTAAACTTACAGTTTCGACATCTTTCATTGATAGCAGGTGCTCATCCTCTCTCAATGCAAACTTCATGTTGTCATTAAAAAGAGTAAATGCTTCATCATATTTCAAGGAGCCGTCCCACATTTGTTTTGACTGATTTAAAATATTCGTTTATTAGTTTTAAATATTTAAAAAAATAAGCACTTAACTCAATACAAAATTAAATATACAAGTTACCATGTTAGCTGTTTGCAAGAATAGTCTTTTGATTGGTCCACCTCCCATGTACTGTTCTTCATTAAGAATTAGACTCCAAGTATCGATAACAGCTGTATCTACATGTATATTAGGTGTTAGGCTTTGACAATTTTCACGAAATAATATGTGACCAGAATCTGTTTCAAATACAATCTCCCTACAAAAATTAAAAAAATTGAACCAACAAAAAATGAGCCTAGGCATTATGCAGATAAATTCAAATGCTATAAGAATTTACAGAATTAAAGTAAAGAAATCTATGATTAAGTTAATTTTCATCAATTTTTATCATTTGTTTTGATCTTACACATCTGTAAACTTACACATGTGTAACTTCTTTATCTTTTACTAAATTAAAAATTCTTAACTTAGTTGTCAAACACCAATTGCATTTGTTTTTTAGATTTTCACAATGAATGAGCACTAGATAATAAACTGTATAATAAACATGAAATTGGAATGAACTTACTTATCATCATGTTTCATTATGAACACACTTCCAGAAACCCAATATTCCTCTCAGCTGATAGTCTTGATTACATCGGTTGTTATAAGCTTATACGGAGACTTAAAATACTTTGAAGGCTTCACAACCCTTGCTCTCACAAATTTATCTTTCTGACAATCCTTTTATTCATCATTTACTTCATCCTATTGTTTTTCACCTTTGTTTTTCATGGGTGAATGTTTCAACTTCGAAAATCGCATAACTATGCCTCTTTGAGGAGTCTCAAAATCCTGATGTTGATTATAATAACAACATATGTTAGTTACAAGTTATAATGTTTCCATTTTATGTTTTTTTATATAAACTGTTTCCTTCAGTTCATTTACTAACCTTCTCAGCTGGTTCATTATTTAACCAATCGTCATCATCATTGTATTCTTCATTTCTGTTGTGATCACTGAAATAATCATCACCATTCTTATTTAAATGATTCTCTTGTTGATCATGATAACCATCATTAACATACTCATTCTCTGCGTCACCTTTACCTTCATCTTCAATGTTGTCTTCATTTTGTTCTTCATTGTGATCAAGGTTGTCATTCTCTGCGTCACCTTTACCATCATCTTCACAGATGTCTTCATTTTGTTCTTCAATCTGATCAAGATTGTCATTCTCTGCTTCACCTTTACCACCATCTTCAAAGATGTCTTCATTTTGTTTTTCATTGTGATCAAGATTAACATTGTTTTCTTCACCATGCCGTTAATACTATCTTGTTCAATCTTGCCATCATCATAAACCTTTTCATCTGTTATTTTTTTCTTACCTTGTGCGATAAACTCTTCCAACTTTTCTTTCATATCTACCATTATCAAATCATTTGGAAAACTTTCCACCCCATCTTCTAAAGTAAATTCAAGTTGAGTCAACAGCTGATGAATTTTTGAATGGTATTCCTGAAAAAACATGTGAAATGTAACAGTTACTAACATAGACCCTACAGGTTTCTAAAATTTTTATTATACTTAATTCCATTTAAAATGTCCTGACAATCTTCATCTTCATTTAAACTTTATTAAACATGTGAAATGTAATAGCTACTAATATTATCAAAGTATTTCTGTTAAGAAAAACAGTGCATACTCACAGATAAATATACTTATACCACAAGCATACGCAAGTGTAACCACTCAAGTGACCAATGCTTATCAATAAACAAATAAAAAAATATTTCTAATTTCAATTTGAAGAGTCAATGCTTACTACAAATGATAAATATACTTATACCACAAGCATACCCAAAGTGTAACTATTCTAGTGACCAATGCTTAGTTCGACCACAATAAACAGAGTATTAAAACAGTTTGCCTGCAGACACAGTCTGCCACTATGAACATTATGAAACTTTGTTAATGTTTACCTTTCTTGAAGTTGACGACTGATTTGGAATGTTCTCATGATCACTGCAGTGGCCTTCTTCGGCAACATTTTCCAAAAATGCAGGCTGCAATTGAAGTTTTCCAAAACTTCCATTGGCAGCAAGCTCAGCTTCTATGCGTTTTGAAAAGTCCCTCTTCTTCCAATTCTTGATTGCTGGCCTTCTTCGAGCAATTGGATAATTCTCACAAATGGTCGAGTCAAGATAAAGTAACTGCATTGATATTTTGTAAAATATATAAATGAACAATTATCAATGAAGTATACGACACTTATATAACCGAAAACCGATCATGAAATATGAAAAATACCTGCAAGAAAGTCATTGCACCTGAAAAATTATGGTTTCCATTTGATGGCCAATTCTACTTTCATTTTTCAAGGTACTTCAATAACAGCCCACACCAGTCAATGTCACTTATTCTTGTATCTTCGGTAATTCTGTTAAGAATTGTGTTCTACATAGATACAAGAATTGCTCCTTTTTTATCTGCAGCAATCATCAATGATGTGAATAACATCAAGAAATTCATCTTGAACATAAAACCAGCATCATTGGAGGCTTTGATAATTTCACATAATGCTGTTGGACGAACACTTCCACCATGAAATTGAGCTTTCCATTTTTTAGAAAACGGAACCTCATCCTCTTGAACATCCTTCACCGGTAAAGACATTATATCAATACTACCCACTGGTATTCCAAGGATGTCATGAACTGTTTTTCATTCAATTCTTATAGTACCGGTTGATATATTCATCTTTAAACCCTCTGCATCAAGGCTGTCAACTACAAAGTACCCTAAACTGCCACTAATCTCTTCAATTAGCATTCTTATTAGGGACCCAAAACCCATTTCTCTTATTGTTTGTTTTTGTCTTTCATTAAGTTCGTTAATAAGTTCATATAACAAACTTGGTGATGTCCTAAGTCTAACAGATTCATGAATTGAAATTTTTTTGTTGCATACTTTTTTTTTTTGCTCCAACTCTTTTCTTCACTTGTTTGGTTGGTTTCTTCTTTTGTAAAGACTTCTTTGCATTATCCGTCCGACATCTTTTTGAGCTTGTCCCTCTTTCGTTATGGTCCTCTATGTCTTTATCAATTGCTCTTTTCCTAGATGTCTTAGCAACTTTACTAGTATTGTTTGCAATGGCAAAATCATTTTCTGCAGCCTCAGTATCATCACTTTGCGCAGACTCATCATTATCACCTATTTTAAATATTTTAAATAGTAGACTTGTGTTAAAAATACATACATGCGTTGAATAAAAACACATTATTATTAATCATTACGCTTATACGGTTCCTTGTTACGACTAAATCCTACCAACTGAACAAATAATCAACAACAATATAACAATGATTTCTTAAGACGGATTTGGCATATAGTGCGTAATCACCTATTTTGAACCCACCCTTTTCAACTTGAGCTATTTCTATGTTTTACGCATTTTAGCCTGTTAAAAGTGACACTTAATCACATTCTGGTTCAAATTTTTGAAAACTTGAATTTAGCTAATCATACTGTTAACCAATATTTTTGCACTTATTCTTATTTGTAATGTCGATCCTAAAATATCAAAAGGCAGTCACTTATTTTAGCTATCTTACATTTTTAAATACAAAATTTTTGTATACATGAAACCCTAAATTAGATTTTTCAACACCTAAACATAATTTTTGTACACAACTTACAACATAAACTACATATAAATCTGATACACTAATAAAATGATTAATAATAGAAGTTTCAAACACAAATTATACATGTGTAACCTATTAACTTACACATGTGTAAGTTAAATAATTACATATAAATGACATATTATCAAACTAAGTATGCATTATTTTATATAAATCAGTACAAATAAAATCGAACTATAATATCTATGAAACACAATATGAAAACCGTATAAGCAAATTAGTGATTCTGAACATAATACAATTTACAGATTTTTGAATAAAATATCAGCAAATCATTTTTAAACTATTTATAAACAAAAATGTAATAAAACTTATTGTAAAACTTACCAGATTTTCTTGATCTTTTTCCTGCCATCTTTTTAATCGAAACAATTATGTGGATCCGATATGAAGAAAACCCTAATTTATACCAAGTGATTCACTGCGGAATTAAGTATTGTGTAAGAGTTGATTAAGAAATAATGAAACAATATCGTCAAGGTG
Source organism: Erigeron canadensis (assembly GCF_010389155.1). NCBI lineage: Eukaryota > Viridiplantae > Streptophyta > Magnoliopsida > Asterales > Asteraceae > Erigeron > Erigeron canadensis. The sequence goes on from NC_057769.1 coordinate 18,573,222, forward strand.
TAAGGAATCTTATCATATAAAACTAGATTAAGATGTCGATTGTATTTTTGGGGGAAGAAAGGGTTGGTATTTGTTGGTATATACTTGAAGAGTAAAATCTGGTCATATAGCAAATACAATCAACTACTCCGTATTATACATAATTACGAGTATATAAAATACGTTTATTGGTTTCCTTGCTTCCTACTTTTTAAACAATGTTAGTCCTTATCCTTAAATACTTTACACTAATAGTGTTTATTCTTAACTAGTAGTGTTATATCTCCCGGGTAACATATCTAGTTAACATATAATAATCATTTTTGAATTTGATTTTGTCTATTTTATAGTTAAGGTTTTTCCAATTTAGGGTTTTAGATCTTGCCAATCGGTTTTTAATGGGTAGCTTAGGGTTTAGGGTTTGAAGCCGTAGGGTTAGCCTGTAGGTTTAGCTTAACGGCTAACCCTACGGCTTCAAACCCTAAAACCTTAAGCGTACCATGAAATCCGTCCCCCTCCTGTAGCTTCCCGGATTTTAATGGGTACTTTAGGGTTTAGGGTTTGAAGTTGTAGGGTTAGGCTAACCCTACGGCTTCAAACCCTAAACCCTTAAACGTACCGTGAAATCCCTCCCCCTCATGTACCCTTTAGCCTTTTAGGATTTAGCCTTTAGGGTTTTAGATCTCGCCAATCGGTTTTTAATGGGTAGCTTAGCGTTTGAAGCCGTAGGGTTAACATTTAGGGTTTTAGATCTCGCCAATCAGTTTTTAATGGGTAGCTTAGGGTTTAGTATTTGAAGTTGTAGGGTTAGCCGTTAGGCTAACCCTACGGCTTCAAATCCTAAACCCTTAAGCGTACCATGAAATCCGTCCCCCTCCTGTAGCTTCCCGGATTTTAATGGGTAGCTTAGGGTTTAGGGTTTGAAGTACGGCTTCAAACCCTAAACCCTTAAGCGTACTGTGAAATCCGTCCCCCTCCTGTACCCTTTAGCCTTTTAGGGTTTAGCATTTAGGGTTTTAGATCTCGCCAATCGGTTTTTAATGGGTAGCTTAGGGTTTAGGGTTTGAAGTTATAGGGTTAGCCTAGCCGTTAGGCTAACCCTACGGCTTGAAACCCTAAACCCTTAAGCGTAACGTGAAATCCGTCCCCCTCCTTTAGCATTCCGGATTTTAATGGGTAGTTTAGGGTTTAGGGTTTGAAAATGTAGGGTTAGCCGTTAGGCTAACCTTACGGCTTCAAACCCTAAACCCTTAAGCGTATCGTGACTTCTGTCCCCTTCCTGTACCCTTTAGCCTTTTAGGGTTTAGCATTTAGGGTTTTAGATCTCGTCAATCGGTTTTTAATGTGTAACTTAGGGTTTAGGGTTTGAAGTTGTGGGTTAACCCTACATCTTCAAACCCTAGACCCTTAAGCGTACCGTGACTTCTGTCCCCTTCCTGTACCCTTTAGCCATTTTGGGTTTAGCATTTAGGCTTTTAGATCTCGCCAATCGGTTTTTAATGGGTAGCTTAGGGTTTAGGGTTTGAATTTGTAGGGGTTCAAACCCTAAACCCTTAAGCGTACCGTGAAATCCGTCCCCCCCCCCTTTAGCTTCCTGGATTTTAATGGGTAGCTTAGGGTTTAGGGTTTGAAGTTGTAAGGTTAGCCGTTAGGCTAACCCTACAACTTCAAACCCTAAACCCTTAAGCGTACCGTGAAATCCGTCCCCCTCCTGTACCCTTTAGCCTTTTAGGGTTTAGCATTTAGGGTTTTAGATCTCGTCAATCGGTTTTTAATGGGTATCTTAGGATTTTCTCTTTTAAAGGAAGCATGATTGGTTTTCTTGAAGGCTTGATCCCCCTTAGCCCCGTTGGATTAATATTACTTTTTCTTTTTTATGTATACTGTATATTAAAGAAAATACCACCATGTTGAAAGTTACATGGGGGGAAATGTCTAAAATGCCCTCCTAGGTAATATTTACACCTACAAGGCTACAACCCTTTAAAATATTTTCACATACTCTATTCTCTTAACATTAATAATTAAATTACACTATCAATGCTTTATTTTTCTAAAATATCTCCATTAACCTTTTAAATCAATTATCTACGTCACTCTACGTCGCATCCACCACCATCACTCGCCTCCACCACCACACCGTTGCTGTCACGACCACCGCCGCATCGCACGGATACAATGCTAGTAAATACAAAAATAAATTCGTATATATATATATATATATTTTTCTGTTGATAACACGTGTACCTATATCCATACTTTTACATTTCTATATCCATTGATTCTCATTTTAAATAATGAGAATAATAAATAAGACTAAATAAAAACGTGTACCTATATCCATGTTTTTTTTTTCTGTTGATAACACGTGTACCTATATCCATACTTTTACATTTCTATATCCATTGATTCTCATTTTAAATAATGAGAATAATGAATAAGACCAAATAAAAATGAATACCTATATCCATGCTAGTTTTTTCCTACGAATAATAAATCTCTGTGGAAATAATGAAATCTAAATCTAAGGGTTCTTCTTCTTCGGGAGGTATCATTTCCTTTTATTAATTCTAAATCTGAATCTAAATCTTAATATATTGTGCATTATGTGATATTTTTTATAATTTTTTTTTAAAATTTTGCAAGTAAGAGTTATCTTAAAATTAATGTTAATAGACGAAAACAAAAACCTCCGATTGTAATTAATTTTTGTGATGATGAAACGGAGTCCGATGACACTCAATCAGATGCGGAATCAGATCCACAATCGCAATCAGATTCAAATATGGAAACATTACCAGGTTGGTAAATAATTATATTATATTAATTTTCATTTACAAATTATTTTGATATTTGTTATTTATGCTATACCTAGTTTCAATGATTACTTTTTATTGTTGATATTATATATAAGGAATTTATGTTGTAATTGTTTGAGAAATTGAAAATTTAGAATTGTCTCATTAACTACAAAATTCAAAAGTAGTGCTGGAGGTGGTGTTTGGTTGGGGTTATTATGAGGTAAGTAATGGAAAAAAAACTATTAATCATGGCAACACCACAAATACTTATCACCAACAACCTGTCACAACACGTTATCGCCAAAACCACCACCACAACGACCATCTTCTGCCCCCACCATCAGTTTACCTGGTTTCACCACCAGCACCACGATCACATGTCTCCTCTTACAACAATCACGATCAACGTAACATGACCACGATCCTGTAGACGTGTGATACATCCAATGACACTCCATAACAGGGTATTTTTATAACTTATACATATTTAAGATACATGAATTACACATGTGTAACTTTGATAACTTACACATGAATGGAATCTGATTCCAAAGATAAATACAAATTTAATCGTCACAAGAAAACTAAAAAAATAGGTCGAACACGTAAACATAATAAAGGTTTGTATACTTTTAAATTTATTTATGAGCTAAAATTATAATTCTATTTCTGTTTTTAAACCTTTTATTTTGTTTATAAATTTCTACAGATAAGAATCTAACTGTTCATTCGGATGAGGATTCAGATTTTGAACCAGTATTAGAAGGTTTGTTTTTTTACTTGTCACATTCATATATTTTTGTAATATTTATCTATTTGTCTTGGTTTCTGGTTGTATGTTTGTCCTTTTTGAGTTATACCAATAGATGTTGCTTTTTTTAAGTTTAAATTTGTAGTGTTTAGTACAGAGTAATGTTTGGGTTCTAGTTTGTTTTAATCTGGTATACTTTTTTATTATTAAGGTTGGGAATAGATGGACTATGTTTTCTTTTTTTAGGTTTTTATGGTATTCATAATTTTATGAATAGTGTTGCTAGTCAAGAGGTTATACTTTTGGATATTGTTGATAATATTTTTGAAGTTTTAATTTCAAATAATCAGATGTAAAAATTGTTTCATGTTTATTCATGGCTTCAAATTTGTTTCATATGATTACTTATGATTATATTGTGCAATATATTTAGCTCACTGTTTCTCATTTTTATATGCCAAACAAGATTCTGATGATTATGATAATGAAGAAGTTGAGGAAAAGGATGATAATAATTTTGAAGACGATGATGGCGAAGATTATGATCTTGATTCAGAAGATGAAAATGACTATGTAGAAGTTGAAGAACATGATGGTGAAGATGTAGATGACAATGATGAAAATGAAAATGAAAAGGAGGTAGAAGAGGAGAATGAACCAATACAAGTCGCTGAAGAAGAACCAAATGATAATGAGGTACGACTTGATGAAGATGATGATGTTTTTGAGGAAGAAGTAGCAAATGATAAAGAAGTACGACTTGATGATCATGATGATGCTGTTGAGGCAGAAGGTAAATCAACAAACAGGAAGGGTCGAACAAAGTTTGAACACAAAAGACTTTTTCTGAGAAATTCTCAGGAAAAGTTTCACACATTCATGAATAAACTTAATAATAAACAAAAAACCGACATTAAGGACTTGGGTTTTGGATCGTTGATAAACTTCCCTATTTCCAGCCTGCCTACCATGTTGGGATATTATGTGTTAGAGAAGTTTGATCACACAGAATGTGTTTTTGATGTTGATGGTAGAGTAATCAAAGTTACAAAGGAAATGGTTCATGAGGTTTTCGGTATACCAATTGGTGGCAAGAAAATTCCATACCGTGTTAATGCAAATCATTTACACAAGCAAGTGAAAAAATGGAAAAAGCAATTCAATACAGAAAAAACCATCTTTGCAAGAGTTGTACAGCATCATGATTAAGCAAGACAAGGGATGAGCACTCTTCAAACTTAACTTTTTGGTTTTGTTTGTTATTACAATGATGGAAGGTATCAAATCCAACTCGTTGAACCATAAGTTCTTGCAATATACATCAAAACTAAAGGAAGTTAGATGTCTCGACTGGTGCAATTTTCTGCTTACGTGTTTGATAAACACCAAGAAAGATTGGAAAAATCAAAGACAGTTTAATGGGCCAATTATGTTTCTGATGGTAATTTTATTATTTTATATTAATTTCAGTTTTTTACTCATAAGTCTCATATTTATTTTCATACTTATTATCATGATATATCTTTTTTTTCCTAGGTCATCTATGTTCATCAATTAAAAAAGACAAAAGAACGTTCAGTTTCCTCTTATTAAAAATTGGACTCTAGATGATCTCAAGTTGATAGAATCAGAAAAGTTAAAGAATGGAGAATTTGATAAGGTTGTCGATGAAGATGTAACAATGCTATCGCCTGAGTTGAAAAGAAAAAGAGCTCTTGAGAAATTATTGTCCCGGAAAAAACAGAAGGATGAAAAAAATAAGGTTATGTATAAGCTATTAAGAATACTTTCGTTATAATGTTTTATATTTACTCTGACTTTTTTTTAATATTAAAAGGTCATGAAGAACAAGTCAAGCAGAAAGAAACTACAAGAAGTAATCCAGATATCATAGAAGACAACCCATTTACAAATATCTCAGAAAACAACGGAGAATTTGAATTTATGAATGACAATCCATTTACATCAACTCAAACACCAGAAGACTTCAACACATTTACTGTTGAAAGTAAACTTTAGGTTAGCATGTGTACATCATATAATCACTTTTGTTATTTTATTTCTATCAAAATTCTTGCTGCTTACAAAAGGAATAACCCATTTCTAATAACCGTTTATATTCAGTAATCTGTGTCTGCAATTTGCATATAGTTTTTGCTTAAGCTTAATGTAGTCTAGAGTTAAGATAGGTAATTGTTTAAGGTTTTTGCAACTCATCACTTGGTTTTTATTTGAAACACACTTCATTTTAAGAATTTCATAGTAGTGCCCAGTTTTCTTATTTACAGTACATGAATGAGTCTCCAGAACATAGTTGTGCCCACTTTTCTTATTTCCCATGTGTAAATTACCCATGTATAAGTTAGATATGAAATATCAAATCATTCCCCAGAACAGAGGATTTATGTAACTTACAAATGTTTAACTTACACGTTTAGGTCATATAACTTACACATGTGTAACTTATATAAATCCTCTGTTCTGATATCTTCTATTATTAAAAATTGTTGTAGTCTACATTAATTCTTTCTTTATTATCTATTTTAAACAGGCAATCAAGAGAACAGTGAAAGAGAGGTTGCTAGTGAAAGAATGGTTGACCTTTGATACGAATGAGTTGATTAAAATGGGACTGGCTATCGATAGTAAAGATGATGACTTGAATAATTACTATACAATTCTTAATGAAAATATCACCATTGAAGATTTCTATAGAAACAATCCATTTTTTTCAGATAAGGATTTTGTTAGGAAGAGTAAATTGAGGAAAAGATACCGAAATGATGATGAAGCTGAATGTTCAAAGAAAATTGATGTAGATTTTTCTGGCCTAGAAGATTTTTTGGAAAATGAGGTACTTGGTGATAAGAATAATGCTAGTTCAATTGATAAAGGGAAAAAACTTGTTGTTAAAATGTTGATCAAAAAAACCACAGAAAACAAGCTGAAACAAAGAAACTCAATGTAGAGCAGCCAATCTCAATGCAAGTCAATTTTGACAAAGGCAAACACAAACAATGTGAAACAAAGAAAATCAATGTAGACCCGCCAATCTCAATGGAAGTCAATTTTGACAAAGGCAAAGACAAAATATCGAATAGTATACAACTGCAAACATCTGAAACTTCAGCAATGGAAGTTGATAAAGTTCATCCGTTTTCAAAGTCTGAAGGTTGTATACTACCAAGTTCTGACAAAGGCAAAACTCAGAAGTCAAGTAAATTGAAAAAACATACAATGGAAGTAGATGGAGTGAAGCAAATATCAGAATCTAAACGTTTTGTACATTCTGTTGAAGCATTGTGTATGGGTAAAGAAGAGAAAAGGATTAAAGAAGAGAAAGTTCAGAGTACAACAACGAAGCATGGTGGATGGAAGCCATTTTCAAAGAATTCAACTTTTTTAGATTTTGATATACCTTCTTTTGACCTTGGAATTGAGTTTGGTGATGATAATATAGCCTGCAAGGAATCACCAGCTACACCAAATGTCAACATTGATGAACCACTTGACAAGTCTCCAGATGTTGATAAATTGATATCAAAGTTACCATTTTTAAGATCTTCACCACAAAACAAAGTTTCTGGTAAAGGAATTGGAATTATGGAAGAAAAAGAAGCTTCTACTGGGAAAGAGGTTGTTTCCTTTGAATCTGTGTTAAAAAAATTTCAAGTTCTAGGTAGAGAAACAGTTGAAGGGAATTGTATAGTCTCTCCTTATGGTATGAAGAAGGTCACTTTTAATTCAAAATTGCAAACAGATGAGGAGAGATTGTCAGCTTACATTTTCTCTGCAAGGCTTCAACCATCGTATGTCAAATTACTTATTATATTCATTATTCATTGACTTCTTCTTGAAATTAATTAAGCAGTAATCTTCACTCTGACCTTGACTTCAGCTTTAAAATTATCATGCTCAAACTCGACCTGAACGATCTTCAACTCAAGTAGCTCCTGAAAAGCTATGACTAGTGACTAGTTTAAGACCAGTTTCAAACTTTGATTGTTTTCTATTTACACTTTAAAAAGGCTTATTTTGAGGTGACTTTCTTGTTATAAATAGTTGTTTTATCGGGTTATTTCATAAAGTCATTGTTTAACTACATTCTATCAAAAGCATTGTATAACTACAGGGTTATTTAGATTCCTTATATACAAGTGCTTTTTGTTTAAAAAAATTGAGGTATCTACCTACTTATAATAAGGAGCATACTCATTCTAGTATAAGCAGATAAGTAGTTACAGAAAGAGTGAATCTTATTGCTTATCTACCTAAAAAACCCGAAAATAAGCTGAATAATAAGCAATTGCATACACCTCCCTACATGTCAAATCATTACTCTTTGTTATTCTTTGTTATGTGGTTAGTATGTTGATACGGTTTTGTTTTGTCTATCAACAGTTCTTTTCAGGTTAAATAGCCATTCTGCTTTCTTTATGCAGGTAGTTAAAATGCTATCTGGTTGCTTTAGTTTGTGGCTTAGAGAAATAAATGGGCTTAGTGTATATTGAATCAGTTGTGGGAAGTGTCCTTACAAATTTTGCAACATGTTATGTAACCATTGTGATTCTTGACTCTTTGATTATGTGTATATTTGACTAAGTATTAGTTAATCAATATATGTTCTAGTGCAATATGAGGTCCAATTGGGTGCAATGTGTTCATATGGGTCAACTTATTGTTCGATTCGGGAGTTATGTACTAGTCGAGGTCATTAGTTGGTGCTAATCGATTTCATTTAGATAACCTTTAACTTTAACTAGTAAATGAATATGGATCCTATCCATGGGTTGTACCCAACCCATGACCCGTCCAAGATAACGCAACCCTATCCCTACCCATTCATCTCTTCATCCATTCATTCATTTCTCTTATCATTTCTCTCCCACCTCACTGAATACACTCAAACTCACTCCCTCTCTAATTTAATTCACCATCTATGGTTGTTCAAGGCAATTTAATGTAAGAATAATTTACTTCTTCCTCATCTAAACATCATATCAAAAATTTAAAGTTTCAAAGTGCAAGACTAAGTTTCAATTAGGTCAAATTCGGATTTGAGCTATTGTAGAGGTTTTGGTAAGTGAAACTCATCTCATAATCATCATTTTATGTTTATTAACTTGTCTCTAGTTGGTTTCTAGTAAATTTGGGTCTCAAATTGAGCCAAGGGTCGAATTAGGGTTTGTAATGGGTTAAAACTAATTTGGAACTAGATTTGATGTTTTGAAATGAAATCTTGGAATGGGTTGTGTTCATTTGAGTTTGTTTATGTCCAAATGTGTGGATTCAAGCTTGAAATCGAGTCCTAGATCCTCCTTGGTCGACTATGGGGTCTAAATGGGTGTTTTGGGGGCGTTTGGCTCGTAAATCTGATGTTGGTGCTGATCTGGGTTGACTGCGACGCAGTTTAATGAAGCTGCGAAGCAGCAGAATTCTCGACATCAAGACTGCGACGCAGTCCACTTGATACGACGCAATGGGCCCAGTTTCACCTAGTTGATTCCTAGCTTCCTTCCTAATGTCCTAGGATCGTCCCGACCTTTCCGGAATGTACTCTTAAGACTTTATTGGTGCCCTGTACATCACAAACGAGTCGTTCAAAGTCGAGCGTCATTTTTGGAACCTAATTCGAGGCATTAACATAAACTACATAAACGTATAACTTTTGTTTGAGGACAAGACAACCTTGGGACGACTTCAACTTGATTCTAAATTATTATATAACCCCCCTAGTGACCTTGTCGAGTCCCGGAAGCCTTTCCAAGCCATGAGACCTAGCTAAGAACCTAGTTAAAGCTTCGTTTTGGCTAATAATGCATATATTGAATACGTTCTTAGGTTGTAGGTGCGTGGAGCAAGTTGATCACTTATAATCTCATCTTAATTTGATATTAGCCTCTTTTGCTGAGCAAGGTGAGTTTTCGTAGCTTTCCCTTACTCTTTTAAGAGTCGGGCTGAAAAGTGTACTTCGTGTGCGATGACATTTGTGATGTACATGTTGTGTGATGGTTTTGTAGACATGCAAATATGTGATTCGTTGTATGGTTACTTGTGTATGTATGATGAGTTTGTTTAGGATAGTTGGGTATATATGAAGGATGATAATGCCTTTGAAAGGTTGGAGATGTGGTGGGAAGGCTGCAGGTGACCCTATATATAAACATCAAGGGCCTTTCAAAAGTAGTATCATACGAAGTATATACACACGGCGTTTGGTTATGTGTGGACAATGATGGTCATGGATGATCAATTTATGTGCAATGAATACAAGGAGGGGCATGATGACAATACAAACGGGCATTTTAGTGCTTGATGACATTAAACGGGTACGATACGTATTTGATGACAATTATGGATGACATGAGAACAATTGAGGGACATTGTGTGCAAGTGTTTGACCATTGGTCACGTTAGATACTTAATTGAAGTCTAAATTCTTGTTCTTTATGTTTCTTTATGTGATGGGTGGCATTGGTACGTGTTCTTGTTCCTTCATTCCTACGAACTCACCAAACTAGTGTTGACATTGTTTAGTACACTTTTCAGGTAACCAAGAGAATCCAAGAGCTTGATTTCATTGCTAGGAGTTGGACTATGACCATGGATCCGTGATTCATTACCCGTTGATGGGACCTCGCTTAGGATCATGAGCCATCTTTTGATATTGTTTTGTAAACTCTTGATGGTTGTATGCTCCTTATGCTTTTGTGACATTGAAAACTAATTGTTGGGTTCACGGAATCCTTTTATATTCATATAGTCTCGTTCTACGATAATTCCATCTTGTGTCATGCTTTTCAGTGCACTTCAAGCCTAGCTCGGGGTGTTACATGTTACTAAGTTCAATAATCTGCGATAATTAAACTCTAATCAAGATAATAAGTTTATGAGATAACGTTTAAAATCTAGTTTCTTATTTGCATAAATTATCAGTTATATTAGTTATCATATTCTATTTTTTTTACGATTTAATTATATTACTTCATTATATTAAACTATCACAAACTTATTTTGTCAGTGAAATCATCTTCAAGTATAAACAGTTTGAGTATTCCAGAGTTATCTTTGAAACATTGTATCCTGGGCATATGATCATTACTGGAGTAATTGATGCATGGGTTATGGTTTTGAATTATGAAGAGATGAAAACAGATCAAAAACAACCTTGCCGATTGTTTTGCCCTACAAATGTAATGGTAAGTTCGTTACATTCATTCTTATTTGTAATATTTCTTGTATAATGCATTAACCTTATTTATCTTTCTTATTATACTTTTCAAAAAAGTCTCCTGATATGATACACGGATCAGTCTCTACAATTTGACGATCATGTTGTGTTGCTACAAACGTTCTCCATTAGAGTTTTGGAAGCTATGCAGAGTTCACAAATAAAAGATATCAAAGATATTGATTTCGTAATTATTTTTCCTGAATTAAATTTAAAGTTTCATTTGGTATTTGTCGTACATTGATACATTATTATTCTTAAACAGCTGTTTTTTCCGATGGTGTCTGATGATGCATATTATGTTGTCGTATTCAATATCAAAAATTTGGAAATCCATATCTTGGACAACAAATATCATGCAACAGATAACATTGAGCAGATTTATGGTGTTTCCCTAATGAAGTTGGTATGACAATTTCTTGCTTTATATGTTCTTTATATGTTCTTCACAGTTTCTTTTGTGAACAACAGATAACTTGCTATTTCTTTAACCATAATGCAAGGGGGGTAGTGATTTTGAATGGTTCAAATCAATACCACTTTCTATTTATACGGGTTGAAAGTAATAAGAATGAAGTTTTGATAGGTTAATAAAAACAAATTTACATTTTCTCTTATATTCAACTTTCAAATATCACAAAAGGTTGACTGTTTAAATCGACGTTACTTAAAATAGCAGATTACCCAACCGACCCATTTAGCCAAAAGGTTAACTGTTAAAATCCACATTACTTAAAGCTCAGCCCTCTTGTGAGAAAAACGCATTGACTTCATAACAAATATTTATTACTTTTATACGCAGTTATTCAAAATTAACAGCTTAATAGTAGAACTTGTAAGGAGTTGTCTTATTCTTTTGTAAAGCTAGTATAGAACCTTGAAAGCTACATTAACTCTTTTTTTTTTAAATTATTCATTTACATTTTAACATTTTTCAGAAAGGATTTGTTGAGTCAACCTTTGCTATGGAAGGAAAAGTATTGACTTTGTCAAATGTCAAAGAAAAAATTATCAAAATGAATTGGAAAACCCAAAAGAATAACATCAATGACTCTGGAATCTTTGCAATGAGACATATGGAAATGTACAATGGAAATGATGTGTTTGACTTCAATTGTGGTTTTGTCAACGAAGATGTAAGTGAAGGGATATATCTACGAGATCAGTTGTTGAATTTAAGAAAAAAATATCTTACGAAGATTCTGACATCAAATGTCAATGAGAAGTGTGGTGTCTTTCCAAAAGAGTTTAAAGATTACTACAAGATTCCAGAGTTTAACAGAAAACTCCTTTATAAAAAGGCATCTCAAGAAATAAATAAAAGGATTGAAGCAACTATGAAAGTAATTGTTCCTTATAATCTCTCAGGTAAGTAAATCAATCTTTTGTTATTTTGTTACTATCAAAATTCTTGTTAATGTAGTCTAGAGTTAATGTAGTCTAGGGTTAAAATAGGTAACTGTTAAAATAGGTAATTGTTCAAGGTTTTTTGCAACACACTTCATTATAAGAATTTCATATTTTTTACTATTCCTGAACACAACTGGAGTGTATTTGTAGAACACTTTTCTAACTTATAGGATATAAATGAGTACCCAGAGTATTTGTATAAATTACTCACGTGTAAGTTACATATGAAATATTCAATGACTCCCCAGAACAGAGAATTATTTAACTTACACATGTGTAACTTACATTACTTACACATGTGTAACTTTAATATCTTAGCAAATATTGTCTTTATCTATTTTTTTAACTTGTTAGGGATGTATTTTTTTGCTTTAATTTAATGTATTTTATAGTTAAAATAGAAACTATGAAGGAAATTATAAAAACAAATATTTTTCCATTTGTTGCTCTACCAATATGGATACCCAAAACTCTTCTTCCATGATACTTCCAAATCCAACTTCTCGAAAAATAGTTTTAGGAAATAGTAACATCTATATTAGTTCTGATGATGTTTATAACAAAATTTTTGATAAGGAAATGAAAGCAATAAATAAAGCAAAAGATTCTTGTGCTATGCATTTGCAAGAGATGGAGCAAATTCGAAATGAAGTTGTGTTGCTTTAAAATGGTTTTAATGATTTAATGTCAAGGTGTATTTTTTTAATTTTTTAATTTTTCTATTTAATTATTCATAATCTATTACATTAACAAATTTATATTTGTTTTCTTCACTTTTCTTTAGGTTGATGGTTCCTATGGACAACGAATTTCTTGAAAAGAAGGCGAACTTGACTCACATGTTCAATATCAAAATGAGAGAAAAGCATATCGAATTTAATGAAAAGTTGTACAAGTTTAAGCATCAAGAAGCTTTAATTGAAAACAAGAAGAAAATGGTTGTATTTTTGAGGAACAAAGCTAATAATATGTCATTAGCTTAGAATGTTGGATATATCATAATAATTTAGAATGTTTACTCAAACTTAGATGGTCATCTGTTTTAAGTTTTACTTTCTTCATGTTAAGAATAAATGGGTTGTAATCATGTAGGACTTATTTTGATTATTTTGAGTTTCTAATGTCTAAGTTTTAATTATATTATCAAAGACTTGTTTGTAATGTGTCTAAGTTCTAATGTCTATATAGATACATTTCTTTTTTAGTAAATGCAATTAAACAATTTACATTGATAATTTGAAATGGCAAAGTAGATAGAGTAAATGCATAAGTAGTTTCTCAATTTACTTTATTTATTATTTGAATTTTTTTCAAAATTGTATCTATAAAAATTATCCTAATGTGGTTCATCATTTCAAAATTGTATCTATAAAAAAGTTTACATGCCTATGTCAGTAATTTACATGTATATAACGACCAAAAACACTTGTTGCATAAAAACAATTGGTTACCTGTATCAGTTTGTTGGCTTTTTCCATAATCTACTTTAATTTAAGGTCCATACATATCTAAATAGTTTGGTTGTAATCCTGTACAACTAACCTTTATCTAAATAGTTTTGTTGTAATCCTGTACACTAATGTTTCCAATTTATTTAGCCAAAGGCTTTTGGATAGCAACAACACCTACAATTCACCTAGAGATGGTTACATGCGCAAGATATGTTTCCAGAAACTGATACATTTATTACACTTGTTGTTACAGAGAGCACATATTTATGAAATTCCCAGAATATTCGAAATTCTATAATACTCAGAAATTCACATAATATTCAGGAATTCAAAGCACACATTTAACTTGCTGCAAAGTGAAAACAGAATACCCAACACATTCCACTTTTTTGAATGAGCCTTTCGTTGATATCTGAAAGTCGTCAAACTTCATTTCAAGTAAATAAACCAATATTTCAGACAAATAAATAAACTCTTTCAAAACAATCCAAAAACAATATCTCAGACAAATAATCAACTCAATTTATTTTACTTCTTTTTAAATCTTTGAAGAGTTTCTGCAATCGCTTTAGCCTTTTCTTCTTCTAGTTTCTTCTTTGCACAGTTTCTTTTGTCATGATTCGTCATTAAGCCACAATTTGCACATTTTCTCTTTGGCTTGGCGTGCTCTTCCATTGCGATTTCCTTTGAACTTTTCAAACTTGAATCTGAATGACTCCCCTTATAACATACAACTGCAGGATTTTCAACTTCCCTTGTTTCAGGCTGTTGAACACCTAGGAAATCCAGAATAACTTCCTTTGTTTTCTTTGTTCTGGAAGTTGAAACATTATCTTCAATCTTGTCTTTCAATTCTCTAACTGTCTTAACAAAATCAGAAAGTTTTGGTATATCTTTTGATAATATGCTGACACAATTCTCTACAATGAAATGCAACTCATTAGCAAGCTTGTCACATTTTTCACTCGACTCACCGAACCTTTTTCTTCTTGTACGCATTCCTGGTGGTATTAAATCCTTTCTCCACCTTCTAAGAATGTATTTTTCTGGAATTTCTTGAATATCATTTGCTTCATACAAAATATGTGCCGACATAAGAATCCATAACGTTCAAAAGTTAAGCAACTGCATTTAATAGTATCTTCATCTTTGTTGAGTAAAACCTTAAAAGAAAAAAATAGTAAATCAGCCTAATTAACAAGTAAATAAAAAACAATATATTAATAAATATTTTTAGATATTGATGCACCTTAAATGTGTATATCATTTTCAGAGTTGTAGTTCCAGATGTGCAAGCAGTATGTCGTTTTGCATTTTTTGTTGATTCCTTAATTCCATCTTCGGGGTCTTCTTCGTGCACAGTTACTATATCTTCAACAATATCTTCATCCTCATATTCTTTTCTTTTCTTATTTCTTGGAGGTTTTTTCTCTGGTTTCTTGTTGATCTCTCTGTTCTCTTTAATAATAATTACTTCATTACTTCCTTCATTAGAAACACTTATCTGAGAACAATTATAAAGACATTGTTTTATCTCTTCTTGAACCAACAGAAATATTGTCCGTGTGTACAACTTGGAAGCCTGCCTTTCAAAATTCAATGCAGTCATAATTCTTGGCTTCTTGTTGTGTGATTGATGATCTAAAATTTCCAATCTATATCCTTGCCTCTCCATTGCAGATTCATAAGACATCATAAAATGTACCAATGTGGCATAAGGGTTTGTGAAATTCTTAAAAAAAGAGTTCTCACTTTCAGATCGAGAAGTCGTTCTCATTAGACCTGGCATTGCCAATTCTCGAAAGTATGCTGGTATCCATGAGTTTCTTATCTCATACATGTGTTTAAACCATGCATCATCTTCCAAGTTAAACTCTTTCGTTATCTCTTTCCATTTCCTCTCAAACCTTTCTGGACTTATTGATACATCCCAAACAATTTGGTTAAATTTCTTTTTGAAATCAGTGTTTTCAAAAATCCTTTTGCTAACTTTTGAAGATAGCTTTTGAGTTATATGCCACATACACAGTCTATGTCGTGAATCTGGGAAAACTGTTGCAATTGCCTTCTTCATTGATACATCTTGGTCAGTCACAACCATCCTAGGTTGTTCAACAAATGCACCTAAGAATGCCCTCAGTAACCATTCATAAGATTCCGCTGTTTCGTTGATTATCATTCCTGCTCCAATAGAAACTGTCTTCTTGTGGTTGTCTATGGCTGTAAAAGGTACGAATATCATATTGTACCTGAAATTGTAGGTTTCATATAGTTAGTTAATTAATGTACACAAACTTTAAACAATCTATTAGTTACGCATGAGTAAATAAAGCTATACTGCTGGTTATGTCAGTTACACATGTGTAACTTGAACAACTTAGTGCATGAGTAAATCAAATTTATACTTCACTTAATATCACTGTTTCATTGCTTTCCCATGTGTAATTTTATAAACTTAGTGTATAAGACAAGTGAAAAAAAATTATTAACAAATGTATAATAAAACAAAAGTACCTGTTAGTTCTGTATGTGGCATCGAATGAGATGATATCTCCAAATTCTATGTAATTCTGTCTCGCAATCTCATCAGCCCAAAATAATCCAGCAAGCTTGTAACACCCCGCTAAAGCGGAATATACGGGATGCACGGACAAGTACAAATGCTCACAGTACAAGTTCAACACAGCCATTACGATTAATCAAAGATCAAGAGTACAATGTCGTTACAAATCATAATTAAGTCTAGAACAAAAGTACAACGTTATTACAGCTTATAATCAAAATTGGATTAGGCAATGTTCATAAGACAGAACAAATGTCTTTCAGAACAGAACTTGAACTGGAATAGCAATAAGGTCTTCGGAGCTCCTGAACTTGAACGCACGAACCGTCACCAAAGGAATGAGCTTAGAACGGAAGACTCTTATGCTAAGATCTAGAACCTAGCCTGAAAAGCATGTAAGTTCAAAGGTCAACTACAAAAGTAGTTGGTGAGATTCACATAAAGTACTTTATAAGTATACATAAGTCTGATATGTATAAAAGTCTAGTCAAAAGTCTGTATGCCTGTCAAAAGTACCTTGCTGTAATAACAGTAGATTAGAGTCCGTAATGTACTTAATATGTATGTCTATTATTACTGCTAATCCGCTTGGCCATAACGAGCTATGATGATTCAGGGAACTCATGCAATCAGATAGTATATAAGTACAAACTAGGTCAGAACCGGTGACCAGAGCACGTGATCAGAACAGGTGACCAATAAGTCTAGGTAATATGCATTCTCCTGTCTTAAGGAGAATGAGGATGGGCCTACCCTAACAGCGCTGTCCATATACCTACGGTCCATTCCCAGAATTGGTGGGAGATGAATTGATAGCAGTAAGTCTTAGGCCTCATACATAAAATAAATACGTAACAGTATGTATTC
Organism: Erigeron canadensis; assembly: GCF_010389155.1. Lineage (NCBI taxonomy): Eukaryota > Viridiplantae > Streptophyta > Magnoliopsida > Asterales > Asteraceae > Erigeron > Erigeron canadensis. Next base: position 18,590,275 of record NC_057769.1, read on the forward strand.
AAGATCCTGCCCATTCAAGATCTAGAAAACACAAGTATCATAACATAAATAGTCTGTCTGTACGTAAATAGTCTGTCTGAAAGTAGTCTGTCTGTACATAAATAGTCTGTCTGAAAATAGTCTGTCTGTACATAAATAGTCTGTCTGTCTCAAGATAGTACGTAGTACAGTCAAGAAAATATATATATATAAGTCTGTATATATATATAAGTACAAAATAGTTTTCATGCTTTTCAGTCCCCGATAAAGAACTTTAAATATATACGAAAGGGGGAATAAGTGAACTCACAGTGATCTGGTACAATATAGAGAACTAGTACAGTGAACAAATACAAAGATAGATAAGTATACCCAATTACGCCTTGCCGAACTCCTATGCACATAATAACCATATAGAAGTACATATATTAGTCTAAGTGATTATTCAAATCACAAATGTCCTTGACGAACTGATGATTTGGTCCTTTGAACGTTTTGACTCAAAATAGTTTTAACTGAACTTTACGTACATGAACTGAATTGTACGAATTTAGACCTTAAATTCGTTGACATGGACTGGTACGAAGTTGAGCCTTAACTTCGCATGATCTGGACATCTTCGCATGAATTAGACTTTACTAAGTTGGACCGTAAGATCGTATGAACTTGGCCCTGCGAACTTAGACCCTAAGTGCTTTGAACCGTACGAACTTAACTGTTATATTCACATGAATTGTTAGACGAAGTTGACTCTATTTTCGCATGAACCCCTTAAACGAATTTGTCTTTCATTTTCGTATGATCTGAACTGGTACAAAAATGGCCCCTAAATTCGCAAGCACTATTAAGTTCGTTTAATGACAGTAACAATTGGAATTTCATTTATGAAAACGAATTTAAAATTCGTTTGGAGAGAAACGAACATTATTTTCGTTGGAAGAAACTTAGACTGAACTTCGGGTGAGGGGAAATGGGCTTATAACTTCGTTTGGAAGGAAGAAATGGGCTTTAAGTTCGTTACAATGGAAAACGAACATGAAATTCGTTTGGGCTCAATATTGAACGAAGTTATTTGTTAAATTCATATGGTGTGGATCTAAACTTAAGCTAATTTCGTTTTGAACATGATAATTTCGTTTGATGTTACAGGCATACGAACATAAGACTGAACTTAACAAAAATCACGGGTTTTGAAGATTAAGACATGTTACGACCCAAATTTGATCACAAGACAGTTACTAGACTTATTTAAACATAAACCCATTAACTTTTGACACGATTTTGACGACAAAATGACCAAATCATCAAGGACACAAGTCTAAAAAGTTTACTTTTAATTTGATCAAGACTCAAAAGTTGTTGTTGTTACCTCAAAACCGATTTCAGAAACACGTTTTGATGATTACAAGAAAGCTAATGATATCAATGATTTCACCCAAACCAACCAAAATCAGGAGATGATTTATGTGTGTTTTAAGGTGTGGAGAGTGTGTGAAGAGAGGTAGGGGATGATGAATAGTAAACTTTTAGGGTTTTACACTTTCTATTTATACCTTACCATAAAAATGACATTTCACAACTACAAGGACCATTTTGCAATTAATTTAGGCTGAACTCTTTTATGAACTTTTAACATTTACGAACCGAACATATTATATTATTGCACGTAATCACGAACTCGTCGTACAATATTAATATTTAGATCAATTTGAAGTTCACATAAGCACATAATGAACATCTAAAGTACGTCTATAACTCATATAAATTAGACTGTCTGGCCGATCTGGTGGCATATGTACGTTTTTAAGAACTTAAATAGAACATTTCTGGGACGGTTGTTACAAAGCTCATTGTTGTTCACCTTATATTTATAAAAAAACCCGGAACACAATCCTTTCGGTTATTCATCTTATTTATTAGCATTTGAGAGTCATCTGAACCAATTAAACAGTTTATTGCCATTTTATGGTTCTTAAAATCAACAACTGTTCCATGTGTGTTTTTCTGAGATCCTACGAGGTTACTATAGATGTGATGAGCTCTAGTTGGTCCTATGTCGGAAGTTGAAACCTTCTGAATAAAATTTATTTCGGATATGCCCAGTTTTCTATGTTTCTTTGAAAGGCATCTATATTCTCCTGCATTCATCTCGTGATTGTGTTTCTCTACAAATTCTGTTAACTCATATTTTCCGTTGTGTTCAACAATCTTGAAAAAAACATGAGCTTTGCAACCTGTAACCATTGTTGATGATCTACGTTCTCTTTCTTCTGAATTTAATGTATCCATACTAACATCTGGACTCTTTCCAGATTTACTACACCAAATGTACTTGGTTTTAACCTTACCACTTTTTGACCTTCCTTGGGTTGATAGTTTGGTATCAAATCCAGCTTCATAGGCATACTTTTCGTACATTTGTATAGCTTCTTCTATAGTCTTAAATATAGTACCCTTGACTGGTTTCAAATTGTCATCTACTATTGGTGTGCACGAATCATCATCGTAAAGTTCTTCTGTTCTACTTGTATATAAATTAGTGTTTGAGATGCTAAAAGAACCTATATGAAAATGTAACAAAAAACACACATATGAAAATATATTTATAAATTATAGATATATCTACATTAGTAGTATGCATTACACATGTGTAACTTATAGCTAAATAACTGACATTAGATAACTTACACATGTGTAACTTGCTTAATAGTTGAATGTCAAATATCAGACTCCTACATTAGTATTATGGATTACATATGTGTAACTTATAGCTAAAAGTATACTCAAATGCTTTATAATTTTATTAAATCAGGATCAAATTTAATTGATGTATCATAAAAACTATCTAAAAAAATGTATCATAAAAAAAAAGTACACTCAAATGCTTTATAATTTTATTAAATCAGGATCAAATTTAAAAGTACACTCAAATGCTTTATAATTTAATTGATGTATCATAAAAAAATGTATTATAAAAACTATCTAACTAGAAATAAAATAAACAATTATTGTATGATATTCGAGAATAATATAAATTAGAAATGAAAAAATAGAAAAAATTACTTGATTCAGCTGGTGCGTTATTAGCAGTTGAATCGACATCTTCATCAACATTTGCATTCTGATTTGTCTCCATACAATTTAGATCGGAAAATTAATTTAGGGTTTTCTGGAAAATTGAAATCTAAAAATTTTTATTTAAATGGAATTAAAGGGAAAAGAATGTTCGTTTTAGGCCAAACATTGTAGACGGTTGTTTAATTTGTTGTTAGATGTCGGCATGCTGTCAGAATTAGCGGCCTTCACGGTAGATTGGATTGCCGTCAAGAACGGAGATGATGGTTGTAGAAGAAAGAGTCGTCGTTGCGGTTTATATAGGTAGGATGAAAATAATGTTGGTTTTCCTATTTTACCCCTCTGCGTTCTTTTTTTTTTATCTACAGACTTGATGATCAGACGGTCCAGGATTATCCCCTTGTACTATTTTGGTTGGTTGTTTCCCATATAACCCGCCCATATATATATATATATATATATATTTATTGGTAGATGGTTTGTTTTCATTAAATGTAATAACTGAATAATGACATTGTTTTCGAGATTCTCATTTATGCAGTATATGAAAATTGGTTCATTTTCCATATATACAGTCTAATAGACAATATGTACTAAAGAAAGCGGAACAAAGTTTATAGCTAGTTTGTCATTGCCAAAGAACTCCTGAGCCAAATCTTGATAACTTATTGGACACTTTTTTTAACGATTAGATACAGATAGTTATAACTTATAAGTTCAGACTTTTCAAAAAAAATAACTTATAAGTTCAGGTATTTTATTGTTTGATTTATTTCTTGTTTCAAACAGGAAACTTGTGAGGCAGAGGATGGCAACCCTGTGCAGAAAAGGAAGAGAGGAAGATCACCAATATTAGAAGCTAAGAGACCAAAAGCTTTACAAAAAGGTACAAGATTAAATGACAGATTAAAACTTGACGAATGGGGCTGATACAACTTACCGTTCTTGCATTTAAAATTATAATTACAAAACTATACGTATATTAATAACCCAACTTTAGACTAATATAATTTCAGTTGCTGTAAAAACTTGACTCCTGACCATGTTATATATACTTTCTTCAACTGTTTCCTTTTTAACTAGTTTATTTCATTTTATCCATATTACTCGTGAGCAATTTATTGTTCCTTGAATCTACCTATTTTCACTTGAATTTGTTAAAATTGTCCTCTCTAGCTTGGTTTTAAAAGGCGATAGGCGCACAAAAGCGATAGGGTCCATTTCGGAAGCACTAAGCGCAAAAGCGGCGAGCTTTTCGTACGCGAGGCGCACACTTATGAAAAAAATCATAAATTATCTATATAGTATCTACAACACATAAAATACCAAAACACCATCAGTAAAATACTCGTTTGAGTCCGACTTTGATCAAATTTGGTTTTTGAAAAGAAACTCTCAAAAGATTGTTGGTCTTGTCGAGGAAAAAGAGAGAAGAGATCAATCTTGTTGAGAAAGAAGAGGTAAGAAAAAAAGATTTACTTATTTATAAAAAAAATCATCTTGTGTACAAAAAGCTCACGCTTTTTAGTGCCTGGGTCTGACAAAACAACCCAAAAAGCGAGCGCTTTTTGTACACCCTACACCTTGGGTACCAAAAAGCTCTAAGGCTTGCGCCGCTAAGGGCGCGCTTTTTAAAACCAAGCTCTCTAGCTGAATCATATATTTCTCTACATATAGGGATTGTCATGAGTGATGGTAACTCTTTCTAATTTTGAATTTTCCCTTTGCTGAAGGCATTATACTTTTTCACGTGGACTGGGACTGGTCCATTGGATAATGAGTCAAAACATGTTTGGGATGTAATGTGTTGAATATCGAGGCTAAGGTCGGGTTTACTTAAAATTACTTTCTAGTTCACGGTTATTACTTCTAATAACAAACCTAACCTTAGTTTGATTAGAAAACAACATCTTTAGAACAAGAATCTGGATTCTTTGATTAAAGTTATATTAAGGAGGTTGCATGCGATAACAGTACAATGCATGCGACTTTGAACTTCTTTGTCCCATTTGACCATTCATTACAAACTAATTGTATTTTATTTAGAGATTAGCGCTGAGACCATCTTTATTCGTGAGACCACTCATGACCATCAGCTTTATTATTTCATTTATTTGTAGCAATCATGACCATCCATTTTACTCATGACCATATGTGACCAACTTTCAATATCTTTATTGTTCCATTTTACTCTAAAGCTATACTTAGTAAACAATGAGGACCATTCATGAAAATAATATGACTACGTCTTATGAAAAATATGGTCTTGGTGATTATTTTCTTATTTGAGTTTGCCTGGATTTAAATGACTACATCTTTTAAATAAATATAATCTTGGTGATTTCTCTTAATTATACCAATCCGAGTTAATACACAATCTCAAACGACCCATGCCACTAATAAGTAAATGGGTCATAATTTCCAAATTTAGTTGTGACCAATGTGCTTAAGACTTGTAGTCCTTGGCATTATCTACGATGTAAATATTCATATTAAGTTATGGTTGACGTAAATATATTCAACTAACATAGAGTAGTGTAAAAAAAACATTTGTGGTTGAAAATCCTTAGTAGTAAGATGCATGTAAATACTAAAGATGCATTTGAGTAATAATTAAGATGCATGTTACCATTAACATAAAATGTTGATATGGAAAGAAATAGTTAAAAATGTATGTTTTCTTCTCGAAACTGCATGTTAGTAATATATAAGCTGTGTATTAGTGTTTCGCACACTTCCCATTTCAAGGGGATTCGCACAGTAAACTGGTACTCCAACACTTATTCCGGATATCGTGATCTTGGATCCAGGTTTCCACTTTCCTGTTTTCGGAACTGCGAGTCAATATGCAGTGTTCGTTCAAGATATATATAAATTTATTATATCTGAATGATATGATGAGTGCTACGAATAAATGATTTAGGAGGTAGTATCCCTTGACAATTGCCGTTTGGTGGCTTTCGACCCATCTCATTTGTAGCTGAGCTTTTCATAAATAATCGTTTTCAGAATAACCCAAATTGACGGGTTCTGAAGTAAGTGGGCAGACCTCTGGTCCCAACAGAGAAACTAACAGTATATCTTTTTTTTTTTCTTATTTGTTTATCTAGGAATTGAAGTTCATGTTCTAGACCTCCTGACCAACATGATGAACCAAGTGGTGCTCTGAATAACACCATTATGAACACCGAATATCAGAAAGTGTGGCCTTTTAGCAAGCAGTCTGCCATATGGGCTACTATCGAATCTTCGGAATCATATCGCCAACCACCTCAAAAGCCACACTGTTCGCCTCTGAAGAAAGTTAAAGCTGATTATCGTGAAGGTTTAGCTATCTCGACATTTGAAAATTTGTAAAGATACAATTGACTGATCCTGTTGACATAATCACGGACAGTTTTGAAACTTTAGTTAACTTGGAGACGCATGGGTTTGATGTGGGTGTTGTTCGAGCTCGCTTAAAAGAATTGCTGTCTCGGAAAGAGAAAGTAGGTCAGCTCAGGGATATGGTGAAAAACTATGAGGAAAAATTTGAAAAGTGTAAGGAGGAGATGAATCAACTTGAAGTGAGGATTAAGAAGTTGCAAATGAAGATGGAGCAGAATGTGATGATGAAGAACAATAAGAATGAGAAAGTTATGTCGTTGCAATCAAAGTTGCATCATCTTTCTAAACAGATTATAGACTGTGAGCATGCTTTTAAAAATATTGCAGCCACCCCTTTATAAGTATGGTTTTCCTTATTTATTTATTTATATTTTTTTTTTTACTTCTTATCCAACTATGCTAAACTGATAATATGGTAAACTTCTTGATCTTTGTTGTAGTGTTTTGGTACTATATGTTAGAATATGATCACGTAAAATGAACGTATGTCCGGAAAGTATTTAAATCTACGGGGTCACACCTCAACGTGAATGTAACTATAATTAATTAATATATTAAATGTAATTTATTGATTAATTTGATCACGAAAAACTAACGATGGTCCGTTAAAAGAGTTAATAGTTAACGGTACTTAACTAACAGACTTAACGAAAGAGAGTTGGAATTAGGAAACAATTTGGAAAAACCCTCTAGAATGTTCTAGGGGGGGACGGTCGATCAAGGGGTTCCAAAACCCTAAACTTGGTCATCAAGTTTCCTAAACAGTATAAATAGAGACCTAATCTAATTGTTTTTCAACACACAATTCATTAGGTTTTCTAAAACCCTAAAAATCTCTTCTTCTCTCTCTCTTGGTTCGATCGACTTCAACAAAACAAAAGGGTTCCGGGGTTTTTGTTTGGTTCGAATTAAGGAGGTAGCAACAAAGGGTTGTTCGGTTCGAGATCAAGTACAAGCATACATACATTCCAACGTTATGTGTGCAATCGTAGAGAGGTTTAATTCAAACCTTCTTATAAAGGTTTCTTGCTTTATTCTCTCCAATTTAAGGTACACGTTTTCTATCTTGGTTAATTAATTAACTACATAGATTTAATATTTCGCTGCGTGCTTTGTGTTTTGATTTGATAATAGTTATATAACCTTACAATATATTGCTTTGATTTGCTATAGTAATCGGTCCGGTTGTGTTGATAGAGATGACATTCTTGCTGATTTCTTTTTAGTGATTTTGATTTGACGCACGACACGAGTATAATGTGCAGTATAAAGAGAATCAAGAACAATGAATTTGAACAAATTCAATCCATTGAAACAATTAAGAACTTGTATGCCTTTTGACTATTGCAAAACAACAATACACCAAAGAAATTCATCATCTGCAATAAGTTTCATACACCTATATAAATTGATTCAAGATCTAAAATGGGGATTAATGAAAATCACTTAACCCGAATTATAAACTTTTTAAGGTTACACATTTTGTAGTCTTAGAACATGTATGATTCCATACATTGATTAGCACATGGATATAATCGGTGTATAAAATAGGGGTAAGACCAAATTATGGTATACGAAGAAGCAAAAATGAGATTAGAGCGAGCACATCGTGTCTAACACGACGCGGCACGAGACGAACACGATAAGACACGAACCTCTTAATGCCAAACATGAACACGATATGAACACGATAAGACACGAACTTGTTAAGGCCAAATATGAACACGGCAAGACACGAACCTCTTAAGGTTCAAGCGTAAGTGGGTGAATAACAATTTAGGTTCACACTTGCAACATTGGAACCGATATGAATCCTTCATTTTTGCAAAACTAGCCACACAAGCAGAGGCGGAGCCAGTGGGGGGACTAGGGGGTGCCTAGGCCCCACCAACCAACCAAGTTCTCTAGTACCCCATGGCTGCCGCCATTGATGTTTTTACTTCCCCGACAGAGACATTTTGAGAGAGATGGGACAATGGGTAGTGTTTTGTAGTAGAAAAGGGAAGAACAAACAGATCATAGCTTAGTTGGTAGAGCAGAGGATTGTAGTTGTTAATTGTTGTTTGCTGGTGTTCTGTTATTAAAAGGAAAAAAAAAGGCAATAGCCAATAGGGATTAAAGATTAGAGAAGGGTCAAGTATTGGGTTTCGTGCGAAAAAGTCATAATGTCTCTTTCTTCTCTTTTATTGTTATTTAAACTTTTTTCTCTTTTAATTGATATTTTATTTTATCGTCAATTAGTTTTTGAATTATTTTGATATAGTTTTTGATTTATTTTGGATTAAAAGTTTGAGTAGTTTGATTTGCTTATAATTCCATGATTTACATTATCATATGGAAGTGTGTAGCTTAATACATTACTTAATAATTGACTAGTTGTATCTTTATATTAAAAATTGATTTTTTTTTATTTAAAGGCCATCTTAAAAATTGATTTTAGACTTAGATATTTATAAAGTCTTATAGAAAACATTTTTTTAGAAAAACGATGTAACCAATTTTGTTTTTTCTTAGACTAAAAAGGAGCGGGGATAAATGTCATGTGACGCCAAATAGGCAAGAGAGTTTTTGTGGGAAAAAAGGGGAGTGGGGCATATTTAGGAGTGGGAGGATAAATGTCATGTGTCGTTATATAGATGGTAAATTTAAATTTAAAAGGTAAAAAGTTTTTTTTTTTTATTGATTGTACTGTTACAACGGCTGGATTTTTTTGAGAGAATCAAAATTTTGGGCGAGAAATATTTATCGCCAAAAAGGGGGGAGGGGCTTAATCGGCTAGGGAGATTGGTGTGGGGGGCGAAAAAAGGGACGAAAAAGGGGCTTAATCGGACCACTCCGTATAGCCTTAATTACCTTTAAATAGATTAGTTATAGTTATTAATAGTTAAATATTAGCTCGTTTTGGTTGGAAGTGTAAAAAAAGGGTGTGTTTCTTAACCATAGACCAACTTATTAAATAATGTTTAAATAGCATTTTAATCGTTATCGAGCCCCCGCCAATGAAATTTTCTGGCTCCGTCTCTACACACAAGTGTTCTTCGTCCAAGTCCGGAGCAAGACAAGATGGCACATTGTCTTGCGTGGTAAACATCGTACTGTTGCTACTGATAATGTTGTTGATGGGGCTGGGAGGAATATTATCGGGTTGACAAGCTGCCACCATTTTTTAAATATTCAATGGCGGAGATTTTGATCGAAGATCTGAACAAGCTAACAAAATGCTTACATTAATGGCTGAACAACCTTGAAGTGAAATGCAACAATGATTTCTGAATCTACATGGGATTCAAGGTGTTCATGATAACCTCTGTTCGACCAAATTCCTCGAGGGGTCATCTTTCCTCGATCTTGGCATATACAACTGCCCATTTTGTCACTCTACAATTAATTCGGAAAAGCATAACATAAAACACATTCTTAGATTCATAGCATGTCAAAATATTATATGACCAATATATCCCATCTAGCACAAATAAAATATTTATCTTTATATACAAACATATTTTGACATGAATAAAATATTTATCTTTATATACAAACATATTTATCTTTAACCATCGGGTTTTTACCCGAGTGGCCAGGGGTGTTTCATTAAACCTGCTATGCGGGGTCCCAGGGAGTTTACTCCAAGGTCTCGAGTTCGATCCTTGGTAGGTTCTCCTCAACGGTATTTTCCAATAAAGGAGGTGGTATGATGAGAAAAACTATTTAAGATCCGCTTAGTGCAAGACCCTTTTATTGTGCGATTAGCACACATCATACCCGTTTGAGGTAAAATTTACTTTGTAAAAAAAATATACAAATATATTTAGTTCACAAACTCCAGGACCAGAACTCTTGAATTGTAAATTTAAAAGCAGACGGATTTTTCTATTTTAAAAGGAAAATGTTTAAAAAACTCTAAAAAATTTAGTTTTCAATGGTAGTTATAAATTGGAAATAGAGTGTTCTATTTTTGATGAAAATTAATTTTGTAAATTTATATTTGAATAAGTTTTTTGTTTTTGCTTGTCTTCTTGAAAATTTATTTTAAATAGTTCATAATTTTCTCAACTATGTTTCATTTTTCGTAAATTTTATCCGAAATTGAGTATTCCAAACTAAGAATTGATGTCATAGTTAGGGACACTACCGGACACAAATCTCATATCAGATAAAATAGGCATAGCCATCCGATCTCATCTTATACAAAGACCAGATATTTTCTTTTAACCATTTACTTAAAAATTGAAAACTACCTCTTTACTTAAATAGAGATAAGATCTATATACATCGTAATCTTTTACATACACCATCTAAATATTGGGACACAAAACCCATAAAAGACGGCTGTGAACATTTCCTTTTCCTTTATAAATAAATAAAATGATATATACATGATATGTAATAGAAAAAGAAAAATAACTAAAAGCTCTTTAAAATCAACGACAACTAGATACAATATTACAATTTGATTCTTGTATGTATTTTTGCTTATTGATAATACTTGTTATAATATTTGTTTAGGGAGGAGACTTTTATTCTCTTTTCTGAAAGATATCATCAGTTAGCTAGGTGCATGTGGTTTATTTTCACTATTTGTTTTGCATGTAACATAGTCGGCTACCGCTTTGTTCTTGTTCCGTCTATAGCTCACTTGTATATGCTTTTCGTCATTAAAGAACAACGTGAACGTAATAAAAATAATAAACTTTAAATTGTCGTATAAAAATAAGTTAAAAAGGCATTAAAAAAGACATCGGTCATGATCTGATAGCTAAAGATGCCATCACACAAGGTTTTATTATCAGACTAGATTTTGGGTCCGTGTCTAATATACGAGGCTTACGACGTTATCAATATTAGATTTAAATTTTATTATAATTTAAAATTTAATGTACTACTTTGAGTAATAAAAAATTGATAAATTGATATACTTTGAGTTTTAAATTGAAATATTTTTTTAAAATAATTTCATCGAAATTGTTTTCGGTGACATGCTTAGCGAAATTTGAATATTACAAATTATAATATGTACTTCAAAGTTGTAAACAGTGACATACTTAACGATATTTGACTATTAAAATATCATAATAGGTCACTGTCATTTAATTTGTTTTATTTTTACATATGACGTATTACATTTTTAATTTACACTATTAGAAATAATGTTTTATTTTTAGATGAAAGATATTTTAAACATTTCAATTAAAATATGTCAATGTTATATGTTTTTCCTATAATGAATTCTATTTTTATATTTTTTGTTTTTTTATATGGTCATGATAGTTACTAAACTCTTAAATAAAAAATAATAGTATAATTAATCTTAAAATTTTATTATATTTACATTAAATTTTATTTATTTTAAATTAATTAATTTTATACTTATATGCTAAAACATATCATTAGATATATCTATTAGATATTATTCTATTGGATATAAGTGAATAAATTTTAGCTATTATTCTATCGAATATATATTAGTTATTATTTATTTTTTATATATTAAAATTAGTGGGTAAAAAATGTAAATTTGTGATAGAAAACAAAAAAAAGTGTAAATTAAAATCAAAATTTAAAACAAAAATCAAACTTTAAAAAATCAAAAACTGTGATTGATCAATAAGGTATTATAGCAACTGTGCTTTAGTATAATAAAAGATTTCAGTTTTAAATTTTATTCTATATTTTGTTGTTAAGGTTCACCTAATTGAAGAAAAACTTTAGGGATGCTTTCCTAAGAAATCCGAAGTAATGGAAAAAGAGACATATTTAGACGACTCATATGTATGTTGTCATTTTTTAAGGTGAATTTGGCTTGAAATTTCGTGTCGTGATTCGACAGTAGAAGATCTAGCATATGTCGTTTTAATTAGGTCCGTGCTAGAGATATCCTTGAAGTACAATTGTCTATTTCAAATACCCGATTGGAGAGGGGGACCCTTACTAATCCGTTCGAGAAGACACGACAATCTAAAACATGTTCTACCAAAACCAAGTTTTGATAAAGAAACTTTATATGTTCTCCTCAAGGATTGAACACGAGAACTTTTGAATGAAGGGTGATCTTTCAACCATTGAGCAATTGTCAAGGACATATGTATGTTGTCATAAGGTAGGGAAATATTAATGAGTAAAATCATAATGTAATGTTAATTTTAAAGGGATATGTTTATTTAACTATATTTAAGGTTTTAATTAAAAAAATTATGATTCCAGCCTTATCAACTTTTTTATTAGCTTTATTTCATTTTCGGATTTTTGATTAAAATTTAGGGATTAGTACATTAAAATGTAAGCAGCTTTATACGAATTATTATAGTGTGTATCGAACTTCAATAATGTATATTGTATGTAATGAACTTTCAAATCCTATACATTGTATGTATTCGTGTATATGTGACAACCATATAAACTGCCACTTGTAAGGTTTTTATTGATCGGATACATACAATGCACATAATTTAAAAGTTCATTACATACAATGCACGAAGTTTGATAGACACTTTGACAATTCGTGTAAAGTTATTTGCATTTTAAGATACTAATCCCTAAAATTTATGAATAACTAAGAAGAAGAAGTCTGCTCATAAGCCAGAATCGCCAAGCTCAAACTCATATCTAAGGGCATCCCCAATGGGCATTTTAAAAAAAAGCTAAAGTATCAATATCTCTATATATAATAAAAGAGAATTGTCTTCTAAAGTTATTTTTAGAAAAAGTATTATGTGACATGTCTATATTTCTTTTCAAAAGGTTTTATTTTATTTATGATGTCATATTTAGTATTGAACATTTTTAAAAATAAATAACCCATTAAATACTTATTTTAAATTTCTATTTTTGATTGGAAATGTCTTACTCCAATAAGTATTTATATATAAATATTTTAAATTTCTATTTTTGATTAGAAATGTCTTATTATGTTTTATTAATGCAATAAATATTTATATATAAATATTATATTTCCAAACTAAGTTATAAACTTATAATGTATTAAATAACAAAAATTACATATATTTTTCTTTACATCTTATTTTCGTTTTAAATATTATTTAAAATGCTCGAGTTAAACCCGAGTTGATTACCTATTTATTAAATATTTGCACATCCCTAATCCAGTGTACGGATGCCTAGGTTTCACACTATCCATATTATTAAATATTCGAACCTAAAGTATCCATATTAACAAATCGTACAATATTTCAAAATATCACGTTACATGGTACAATCACCATCTAGACAAACTTCCACACAATCAATGAAAAAAAAAAATCACTCTCGTTGCATTACATGTATACTACGCTATCTGCCTAAGCATTTAACCTTTTGGAGTAACGGTCATATTTTTTTTTAAAACCAAACCTCGTGTATTTTTTTAACTTGGTATATGTAGGATTCGGATAAATGTTCCAAATTTAAGTCTTAAAAAAAAAGGTAATGGAGGGAAGTCTAGTCTTATACTACAATTGGATACCCATTGACTCACCTCGTATATGAGTCACATGATGTCGGTACAATACCTTCATTCTAACCCTCACATGATCTGAACACTCCGAAGGATTGAACTCGCATATTTAAACTTCACATATGAGTCTAGAATTCATTGGTAATAAGTACCATTAGGCTAACTCATTGTTGGTCAAATTTAAATCTATCATAATATTACATATGAGTCTAGAATTCGTTGGTAATAAGTATCATTAGGCTAACTCATTGTTGGTCAAATTTAAATCTATCATAATATTACAATAGATAATTAAGTATATTTTTATTTGTCAATCCTATGATAATCAAGTGTTCGTGTGAATTAATATTTAACTTAGATTTGCTAATGAAAAGAGCTCAACTCGATAGTGAATCATGGTTTCCCCACATATCTTAAGTTCGACTATCTTGAAGTATAAATTTTTCTTTTGAATACCTGTAATATAGTCCAATATTTTTTGAAATCAATTCTTGACCGACTGTTAAAAAAAAACTTAAAACCTTAGAAACTTTTATTATTATTACTATCGTAATATCATTCACAATGAAGCTAATGAACACTTACAGTTTATGGTTACTATTTAGATTTTATCATATTAGATCCCGTTAAGGTTTTTTTTTTTGTTTTTCTTGTCTTCTTGCATAGTTTTTTTTCTTTTGTGTTATCTTCTATTGGTTTATCTTATAACCTGCATCACCATTTAGATTTTGTCATTTCGGATACCGTTTGGGGTTTTTGTTTTTGATTTTACTTGGTTTAATTTTCTCATAATTTTTTTGTTTTTGTGTTCTCAACTAACATATTGGAAACTTCTATTTAACATTTTGTTTTTCCTTTCTTTTTGCTTTTAATGTTTCATTGCACAAACTAAATGTATGTATTTGATAGGGTTTAATCATTGGATATCCAATGTACTTTTACCAATGTACATGGTTGCCTATTAAACTGGTTTATTGATAGGTATCACCCACAAACTTTTTAAATTTTTACATGATTAATCAATTGTGGACCTATTACCTGCTATAGCAGGTTAAATGCATTTTTTTTCAATATACAATTAGTTATATTTATCGTAAACAAAATGAACAAAGTGAACAATTTTACTCAGTTTTCATTTTCTCACACCCATATGACTGAATTGAACGCTGCTTGGCTGCTCGCTACTACTTCATTCTTTTAAAACAAACCCCAATATAAATGAAAGAGGTTGTGTCATGTTTTTGGCTTTTCATCACATTTGCCCACCAACCAAGGTATATTTAGATCTTCATCTTGAAATGAGAGAAGAGAATATTTAGATCTTCATCTTGATTTGAAAAACCACCAGATTAGTAACAACTAACCTGGTCTGTCATCATCAACATAATCGTTTCACCACCACTCTCACTATCATCACTGTCCCACCATTACTGTCGTTATCATCATCGTCCCACCGGATCTAACAACCGTTTTTCCGGTGACAATGGAGGTAATGGGTGGCCGAAGCTTTGTCACGCAATCAAGATGGTCAACAGTCAATGCCGTCGATTAATGTTTTAATCCAACCAAAACCCCATTTCGAATTTCGGATCTCCGTCAACCTCCGCCGAATTTGCCTAACAACCCAAAACTTCAACGGTTTATCTATATATACATGTTGACTTGTATGGTCAAGGAGAGATACACACTTGGATCGATTAATTTGGGCTTTGGTGGTTTTGGAGGTTAATTAGAAATAGTATTGTTTCTGGAATTCTGGGCTTTGTGATACTACTAAGTTCTGTAATTTTTGATGAATATATGATATCAATGCTTTAATTAGAATTAATGAATACGTTAATTTGTTGAAATCTCAAATTTTGTAATTTTATTTTCTGTTTGTCTTTACATTTGGATCCTTAGTACAACTTAATCATTAGTTTGTCGAAGGAGATTTTGATTATGATGAAATTGATACATGGATGTGAGAAAGAAGCGAAAGTAATAAATTTTAGAAAAGAAAAATAAAAATAAAGTTTTAACATGTTATTATTTAAACTCCTATATAAAGATCATGCACTCTCTCAAAATAGAAATAGTTACTCATATGTCATATACGAAATTACTAAATTGTCTCCAAATAAAAACCCATTATGGAAAGAGTTTTATAAATTACCAACTTTGCCCCTAATAAATTAATCTACACCATAAACCCTTTATTTTAATATTTGACACTTTAAGCCCTTATCTTCTAAAACTTTTCACTATCACAATTACATCAACCTACACCACTTGACACCGCCACCACTACCAACAGTACCATCACCGCCACCACTAGATCGTCTTCTACACTACCGCCGTCGCATTGCGCGGGTACCATGTTCGTAGGTCATTAGTTAATATTTGGAGAAAATTACATTTTTGGTGCCTCAACTTGGCAACTTTTGCACTTTTAGTCTCCAACTCAAAAATTGCAGCTTTCATACCTAAAGTTTTGTGTTTTTTTAAGTTTTGGTACCACGTTCATACGGTGTTAAATTTTGCCGTTAACGCCCTCACGTGACAAACACGTGAGGGGTGTTTTAGTCTTTTGACCCTCCTTTTTTTTTGAGAAAATTACAGTTTTGATACCTCAAGTTGTCAACTTTTTCATTTTTGGTACCTCAAGTAGAAAACATTTTTTTATTACACTCTATAATTTTCATCTCACACATTAGCATCAATCAAAAAACACACACTAAAAAATCAACACACATTCATATGTATCCATGTATACCTATATTTCTATATCATACTAAATCCAATACATAAACATGCATAAACAGATTCAGATTTCTTATATAAATCATACAGCACTAGAAAGGGTTGCCAACTATCTCCTTCCCCACCATGCACCAGATTCCGATCTAATCTCGTTTGTAGAAATTATATCCATCTGTAACAGATTCCGTAAAGATCTCGTTTGTAGCATATTCTAATAGAAGAAGAGGGTAATTTAGGGGTGAGAGGATTCAGATTTCTTATTTGAATTATACACCACTAGAGAGGATTTTCCGGCGACATGAGTTTTTTTCGGCCATCGATTCACCAATGCATTCAATTCCTCCACCATCACCCGTAATTATACCAACAACATATAATATTTCAAGAATAGATACACACCATTGGGTGTTTTTTTAGGAGCCGTTAAAAAATAAGAATAAATCATGTGTGTTGATTTTTGAGTGTGTGTTCTTTGATAGATGCTAATGTGTGAGATGAAAATTGGAAAGTGTAATAAAAATATGTTGTCAACTTAAGGTACCAAAAGTAAAAAAATTGACAACTTGAGGTATCAAAACTGTAATTTTCTTATAAAAAAGGGGGTCAAAGACTAAAATACCCCTCACGTGTTTGTCACGTGAGAGCGTTAACGGCAAAATTTAACGCCGTATGAACGTGGTAACAAAACTGAAAAAAACACAAAACTTTAGGTATGAAAATTGCAATTTTTTGAATTGGAGACTAAAAGTGCAAAAGTTGCCAAGTTGAGGTACCAAAAACGTAATTTTCTCTAATATTTGGTCAATCATGTAAAAATTTAAAAAGTTTGTTGGTGATAAACTGATACATATCAATAAACCAGTTTAATGGGCAACCATGTACATAGGGGAAAACACATTGGGTATCTAGTAATTAAACCCTATTTGATATTGCAAACTTCTTGATGTGGTTTTCTTAATTTTCTCGCACACACTTTTTGTTTTTTTAAAGTTATGTATTGGTTTTACACACGTTTTCTCTTTTGGATATTTAAGTTGGTTCAACGCATGTAAAGGAAACTGTTTCCACACGATAATTGGTGCCCGCAAAACCCCCTAGTTATTATTATAACAGGGAAATAGCTACTTGCATAATATTGATCACACTTTTCTTTTTCGTGAAGCACCCTATATATAAAGTAAACTTTGTCGATACCATCTGTTTCGCCTTTTGCCATGCCTATATATATAAAGTCTTTGCAGCCATACATTTATGAGCACATACACACCGTGTCATGCTCATAAATTTTCCTCCAACTTTTATATCTTGAACCCGTCACGACCTACACAATGTTATTTCAAATATTTTTAGCATCTTGTTTATTTTCTTTTTTGGATCATGCATCATCTTCTGCTTCTCCTTATTTATTGCCTACAAGTTATTTGGACTCTATGGCCGGGCATAAAAACTATACCGCAATTTCTGACTTTCGACTAGTAAATAGAAGAAAACTAGGAGCTTGTTTTAAGGCGGACCCGAACGTTCAAATACGTGTAAGCCCAGAATCTACGCTTTCAGATGACCAAATGATCACGGTCACGGTTAGCGGGGTATTAGTTCCTTCCAAGAATGATTGGGTTGGTATGATTTCACCTTCACATGCCGAGTAAGTATATCATATATATGTATGCGTGAGTGAGTGATGATCGGTACATTTTTTAACCATAATTTGAAATATGATTGTTGATATACTGCTAAAAAAAATTAAGTTGATGTGATGATAAAACCAGCTGCCTGGTCCTTATATGTATGTAGGTGTATATAGTTATAGTATATAATTTGTAATTTATAAAGTATATTTAATTTGTAATTAAGTTCAAAAAAGAATGTATAATTAATTTGTGGATTAAATAAACTTGTATGCAGTGTTGATGCTTGCCCTATAAATTTCATTATGTATGAGCAGACGGGTGATTTTAGTGAACTGCCACTCCTCTGCCATTATCCTGTCAAGGTACAATTATATGTAGAGATCTCTTATATTTATCATCTGTTACTTACGTTTTCATCTGCTGGATTTTTTAATGTTTTTTTTTTTTATCATTGATAATGTTTGATAAACACATTAATTTCTTAGTTTTTATTGTTTTCATTTAACAATAAATTTTTGTTAATAATTTAAAAATTCGACTAGACACTGAATATATCATAAGAATTAAGAAAACAAACTACTTATTGACATCTAGCAATAACATTAAAAAATGTTATAAAGGAATAACATTAAAGTTTTTTATACGAACTAGTTTTTTATACAACTTACCATCTAACAATAACATTAAAAATATTATAAAGGAATAATAAGTTGTATAAAAACACAAACAATAACTATATTAATGTTTTAAATGTTTCATGAATGAAAGACCTAAGCATGATGAAACTATTATATATTAAAAACGTTATATATATAAAAACGTAAGAAAATAATCAAAAACCAAATCTTTAAAAGTAAAACCATAACTGTGTGCAAATTGTATGATGAAAACCTGAGAACCCAAAAGTTTAGTGTCAATAAAAATGAAAACGAAATTATTTGTGGATATAAGTTAAAAGATGAAAATTTTAATTATAAAAAAAACTAAACGTGTAGTAATACAATAAAAATAATGTAAAAGAATATTAAGATGTATAAAAAAAACATGAACGTAAGATGTAATGATGATAAAAGTTATTATATAATGAAAACGTTATATATATAAAATGACAAATGAAAATAATCAAAGACCAAATGTTTAAAAGTAAAACCGTAACTGTGTGAAAGTTGTTTGATGAAAACATGAGAACCTAACAGTTTAGTTTCACGAAAATGAAAGTGAAAACTTTGATGTGGGGTAAATGTTAAAAAATAGAAATTTTAAGGGTTAAAACGAAATTTGGTTAAAATTTAAGAAGTTAAAACGAAATTTAGTTAAAATTAGTATGTGTTTTAAAAGCTTGTACATTCCACCCATCAAGTACTTATATATTTACATAAGTTCTTAGGATATATATATATAACTACTACAAATAAGTTGGATTTGCGTCATAATAGCCAAACTAACGTAAACTTTATATCACGACTATAAATCCATAAAACGACATGGAAACAATGGAATTAAAATCAAAATGTTGTATTACATTTACAAGCTAGCTAATATGTGGCTTATAAATTATAAAATCTTCCTTAACATGGGATATAGACTTCTGTTAATATGTTTGAGTTCTAGCAGTCATATTAATTAGTTTGAGTCAGCGGGCCATGAAATATATATAGCAAATAAACCCGGAGAAATTTTAGTAATCGTTATCCTTGTTTTTATGCTTGAATAATGTGCTCTATTTGTTGAGATTTGTGGCCAAGTCGTTTTCACCTCGATTAATATGTCTAAAGAAATGATGGTATTCCAAACTCAAACACAATACAATTCATTTATTTAAATTGCATGTTACCATTAACACCGACTTTGGCGGAGCCAAGATTTTCACCTTTAAGATCGCCGAACACACTAAAAAAAAAAAGTTCATTTGTTCACACTGTAAAAGAAAAAAAACTTTTACTTCAATAGGTTGAAATATATTAACCTTTGAAAAATAGGTCATTTATCCGATGATAAAAAACTTTTCAATAACTTTTTTGGACGGAAAAAAAAAAAAAAAATCATTCATCAACCTAAAGACAAAGAGACGACGATCAATTATCTACTCTCAAAATCTGTATTGATCAATTAATCTTCTATCCTGCCAGTTAACTAAGTAGACTCAATCTAACAAAGGCTGAAATTCATCGTGCCAAAAACAAGACCATTGTGAATGTCTAAGTAGTCTAAATAAGACTTGTTCTTAAAATATATATATACTAGCTTAAGAACCCGGGTGATACCCGAGTAGAATTATGATAACTGAGTAATGTAAAACGTAAAAATAGGATAACACAAGTAACTACGAAATAAGTAGTCAGTTAAAATAGAAAATGCTAAAAGTTTATTGCAATAAAGAAAATGTATATGTATGTAAGCAGTAAACAATGTAATATTTACACTAAACAATCTAAACATACAAACGGTATAAAAAAAGTATCTAAGTAGATCATATATGTATTTATGTAATCACTAAAATAGATAATTAATCAATTATATGATGGAAAAGAAAGGTTGTACTAAGCATGAAGGATATTAGCAGATTAAAATGATTTATGTAAACAAATAAATATTGCGTATATTTGTCGTTTGTGTTTTGTTTGAATAGATTATCTAACTATAAATACATTAATCACCAATGTATATCTTATAATTTAGTTGCATTTTGTTCATTAAAGAGGATAATATGTTAATAATAATTATTTGGTGTTGCATGAAGTCATTAAAAGATTTGTTTTAGTTAAGTTAATGAATGAATATATTATAGAAGTGCCAAGTAAGCTTTTGTTTAGTTATTTTTTAGGCTTGGACTTTTGCTTTATATATGAAATATATATATATATATATGAATCCTATATAAATTAAAATTTGATTGCAAATATAAAGTTTATACTCCTCGAACTAGCTAGATAGGAGTGATGGTGGCCAATGTCTGACAGGGGTGATTCACTGAACTTGTTATGCGGGGTCCCGGGGGAGCTTACTTCAAGGTCTCGAGTTCGAGCCTTGTTAGGTTCTCATCGACGGTATTTTTCAATAAATGGGGTGGTATGACAAGAAAAACTATTTAAGATCCGCTTAGTGCGGGACCCTTTCGTTGTGCGATTAACACACATCATACGCGTCTGAGGTAAAATTCACTTGTCAAAAAAAAAAAAAAACATATTTATCCTGTTATTTAAAGCATTAATTATTTTTTCTTTTCCTTCCAATTACAACTTTAAACTACCTTAAATACTAATTTTTATTATTTACTGATTTAAATATTTTCACCTAATACAACTTTAATATTTTTAATGAAATAATTTACAATATTAATCTATCTATTCTTACAATAATTACACTATCATATTTAACATTAATTACTTTTACATTCGTCATTATTGTCGCCTCCAGTACCCGTACCCGTCATCATTATCGCCTCCAGCCAACCGTTGCAGCCGCCACTGCCGCCGCCGCCGCCAAACTGCCTATACCGTCGTTATTACTACCATCACCGTTGCATTTCGTGAGCAACGTCTAGTTATATTTAAATTTGTTCATATATGTTGATTAAAGTTAGTTTTTTTAGTTTTAAGGATAATGTAAAATTACCTTTATACTTAGAATTCAAATTTTAAAATTATATGCCATATACTTTATTGCATAGTATAGATATAGATTAAAAATCTCATGTCGATCACTTAAAAAAAATAGGAAAATGAAATTTAAATTTCAATCCTTCGTGATGCGTGCCATATCAAATACTATCGACCAACTATATCTGTTTTCCCAATACATTTATAATTTAGTTTACTCACACGTGTTTTTCTTTAATATTAAAAAGTTTAATTTAGTTACGTTTAAGATGTGTAAGAATTTTTGACATTTAAAGTGTGAAACTTTAAAGAATCATAATCTTTTCCATATTTATAATCCTATAAACAACATGTTGACAAATATAAGCCTAAATAAAATAGAACTTATTCACACTTAATAATATGAATGTTTGTAATATCCAATTTTTTTATGTTTATTTTGTGAGATAATATTTAATATTTCAAGTAAACTTTTATACTTTTTAAAAACAAATAATTTTATATAGGGTTTAATCACAGAATTACCAACAAACTTTTCATTTTATACATGATCGTCAAGTAAACATTTTTATTAAAACTTGTACATGGTTCACCAATTCTTGACCTGTTACTCTTAGTAGTCGATTAAATGCATTTTCCTTTTAACAATATTGTGACGGGGATATTATGTAGAAAAAACAAAAAAAACTTAATTAATCAACAGATCGATAACGAACTTTTTATTTTGTACATGTTCACCAATCCTTTACTTGTTTAGCGGTTAATATCTTTTCAGCAATTACTACTCAAGAACCGCACAACTCATTAATTACGAACCAATGAAGCATGGTCTACAAACCACTGAATGCGAAAGCATAAAACGTTAATCCGATGAAGCAAACAAAAATTACAACAATTCTAAAATTGAAATTTCCTAGAAAACGACCGATATATAGTAAGTAAGTAACTGCTCAGTACCGTTTTTTGTGTGTTTTGAGCCCCAATACCTCGACGGTGTATGGGGGAGGTTAAGATGTAGGCAGACCTTACCTCTACCTAAGTAGAGAGGCTGCTTCCAGTTTATACCTAAATTGTAGAAAAGGCCCTCCAACCTTTGCATGGGATGAGAATCGAACCCATGACCTCTGTCTCCAGAGGCAAGGATGTTTACCACTGATCCAACCATGCTGCTTAAAAAACGACCGATATATCCAATTACAAAATGTATAATCATGTAAAAAGAGCCAACAATATGCAGAATAAGGAACACCGCTTGAATAAATCTATATATATATATATATATATAGGGTAAAGTTATTTTGAGAACCTTTTTTTTTGCGAGAA
This sequence comes from Erigeron canadensis, assembly GCF_010389155.1. NCBI lineage: Eukaryota > Viridiplantae > Streptophyta > Magnoliopsida > Asterales > Asteraceae > Erigeron > Erigeron canadensis. The sequence goes on from NC_057769.1 coordinate 18,613,461, forward strand.
CTTTTGAGAACTTTTCAAATCAAGCCCAACCGATAATTATTTTTTACATGAAAATTGTTTTTTGATTGTTTTCTGAATAACTTATGTGTAATTTTGAAGTTTATAATTGAGTGGAACATGGATTATCATCCGTTATACAATTATGTGAAGATTTTTGGATTCTTGATCACATGTGCACGAATATTGCTATGATCACATGTATGCAAGTCGATCACATGTAATCATAACAATATTCGTGCACATGTGATCAAAAATCTAAATCTCTACATAATTGTATAACGGATGATAATCCATGCCTCCACACAATTAAAAACTTCAAAATCACGCATAAGTTATTCTATAAACAATCAAAAAACAATTTTCATGTAAAAAATAATCATCGGTTGGGCTTGATTTGAAAAGTTGTCAAAGGTTCTTACAAAAAAAAGAGTTCTCAAAATAACTTTTCACTATATAGATTTCAATATATATATATATGTATAATGAATCAACTGATTATGAAAATCCAACCTTAAAAATCTATGGAATAAAATTTGAACGTGGGATTATGCGTCGAAGTTATTGAATGGCCGGGCGGCCGGTCAGAAAGGTTCTATCTAGGTTAGTTTTGGACTAAAATTGAACAGTAGTGTAGTTTTGGATTTTCTGCAGTACATGCTTGTACGTGTTGTAAATAGCAAATTTTAATTTTATTGTGAGTATATCAATTCTCTTTTCTAAAACGGATTTCATTTTTAAATGTTCAGTATCACCCTTGATCGCAATTTTTTAATTAAAATCAGGATTTATTTTCATTTTTAAACGATGAAAAATAATTGATATCCACGCATTCCGTATTATAATTCTGGCTTATTTTGTTTGTTATATTAATATCATAGTTATAGAATGTATCTTCCGTTTATTTTTTTTATTGGTGTTTGCAAGGAAAACCCAATCCAAACCGATCATTTTCGATTTCTAAGAGAAATACACTCAAACCGTCAGTTTTTAAACAGTTCCATTCTCTGCTCTCACTTAATTTAGTTCTTTTATCATATCGAATAGCACCAATTACAAATTAATTTACTTTGTCTCCATTTTATACCTAAATGGTAAAAAAAGTTGTCTTACCTTTGCATGGAATGAGGATTAAACTCATGACTGATCCAACCATGTTTTTTTTTTATTTTATTTTTAGAATGGGCTTATTTCTAGTTGTATATATTATTATTTGTTGATAGTTGGTTTATTATTCCATCCGGCTACTTATCAAAACTATATTGATAGCATTGTTATCACATTTGACATTTACAAGAAGGAATGTGCGAGTGTTCTTTCGTCTGTACATGCCAAACTTTGTTTGTGGTTGGCTCGTAAGCGTGAAAAGGGAAAGGTAAAGTTGGCATTGAATTGACAACTTCCTAGGTAATGCGGTTGGTAGAATAAAGAACAGGATACCATGAAATAATGCTCAAGATATAGCGCTTGCAATGGAAGCTTCGAGACCATCGTGTGGGACTCGCACGTGCTTGAGCGTTCGTCATTCCAGTAGCGTACCTCTTTTCTTTTTCGCTCACACCGTCATCACAAAAGTATATACACAATGGGTCCCAAACTAGTTGCTATTTAGCATTAGGTTTAAGGTATTGCATTTGCTTAGTAGTTAAAAAGAGATTGAGGAAAATATTTGTGACGTGAATTTAATGTAATATGAGTGGGACTAGTGGCAAGTGATATCTAAAGGTTACACGTACCATGAATAGTATAAGAAAAGTGCTTGCACTTTGGTACTTGTAATCGGTCAGTCTTGAGATCTAAGAGTATCTCCAAAGAAAAAAAGCTTTTAAAATCGTTTTTTAGTTGCTACCTCATACATCAACACCTTCAACCTATATAAAAAGTCTTTTACTTCAATGGTGGCTTTTTTTAATAGCTTTTTTTGATTGAATACATATTTATTGCTTAATATATACAACTTATCCTCATCTATGTATAATGCACAATATGACCCTAAAGAATGTAATAGTTCCTTAACAACCATATATACATACGAATGACATGGAAATATTTGCAACAATATGTATTTTTTTCCGTTTACGATGACTCGAACTTTGAGCTTCATCTTGGACTTCGTTCTCTGTGAGCATCAACATGTTTTCATGTGTATCATCTCCCATTTCATCGATGATAAAGTCATTCATTTGTACCAAAAGTTGTTCGATAACTTCGTCAAACATAGTTTAGTAAGGAACGAATGAGAAAAAAAATGTGGGAATGAGTTTATGTGGATATGATGGTATTGGTAATTACTAGAATAGTTGTTGAATTGCTATAAAATAGAATCTGGGTGATACACTCATTTATAGTAAAAAAAAAAAGACTAAAGTGAATGAATGATTGAAGTCTTGTCTTTTTCCTTTTACATTACTATTTTGTGTTTCAATTTTTTATATATCGTTATTTTCTTATAATTATAATACTAATAAATATTCATACCAAACAAAACTTGTACTGACATGTGGAGGAGGTATAAATTGATATTGTAAATTAACAAGGTTAGTAATAGAACTTGAGAAAGGGATAAAAGAGAATTTTAGTTAGAAAAAAGCTTTTCATCAAAAGCTTGATCATTTTCAAGCTTTTTATCAAAAAAGTCTTTACTCTCAATGGTGTCAAATTATTCAAAGACTTTTTTCCTCTGAAAAAAGCTTTTGATCAAGCACCATTGGAGTTGCTCTAAGGGACTGTTTATTTAGGACGGTTTGTTTCTCATAATATTGTTGAAGTAATTAGAATTTATTTAAATAATTGAAATTTGATATAATTGAAATTGAAAAATTATAAAACTTGTCACGGGTTTGGTCAGTAGAATTCAATGAAATTCAAGTTAGAAATCCTAACTAATAATAATCATAACTATAATATTAATAAAAACTTAGAAAAGATATTTTAATCTAAGTATATAAATTTTAATGGAATTCAAAACTTTCATATGCGGATATGTAGTAATTTCAAATTCCATGCTTAAAAGAATTAGGTGAAATGTTTAAAATTCTAATTCCTTCAAATATCTAACCAAATATGAAAATGAATGAAACTTAAATTTCAATTTCAATAAATTCCTTTCAACTAACACCCCCACCTAAGGATGGCAAAAAAAAACCCGTACCCGACAGGAAAACCCAAAACCCGATTTTTTAGACCGGGTTTGGGCCCGGGTATCGGGCCGGGTATGAGGATAGTTTTATTTTTTTTTGCGGGTTCAAGTCCGGAGACGGATTTAGATAAAAACTCACATAGCCGACCTGTATATCTGAAACCCTACCCAAACCCGTATACCAGACCTATATATTACATTATATACTACATAATTTTTTCATTGAACATTAAAAATTATGAAATGTTAATTGAGCTAACATGTACCAGGTGGTGTGTGGTTGAATTTAATTTACTCATCCATATACATAAACTTATAAATATAATGACAAAATTGTTTAGAAACTCTATATTATTTAGTTTTGCAGATTCTGAGTCTATCATTTAATTTAGTATTCATATCATTTCTACATAGTCTTGTAAGTTTAGCTGTTAAAATCTTGTTCCACAAATTACGTAACAGTGCCGTTTTCGAGATTATAAAAAGATCCGGAGTCCGGCTCAAAATTAAAAAGTGGGCCTCTTATATAGCTAGTCAATTTTAAAATATAATAGCATAGTATTACGACGATAAAAGTTTTTGACAATAAAAACAAAGTATGAAAATATGATTTCAACAAATTCAATTTGGATAAATTTATCTAAACCCATGTTTCAGACTTAATAAATCTTGTTCAATTTTTTTTCTTTTTTTTTTGTTTTTGACTACCAGATAAATAATTTTTAGACATACCTAAAAAACTAAAAGTTAACATTCATAATATTTATTAAAATATAGATAAAATGTTATTTAACAATAAGCTCTACAAATATTAACAGTAAAAATGTAAAATCTAACTAAATTATACACGTATGTTATTTTAAATTAATAAACAATTAAATAATAGATCATAAATAATTAGGAATGAAAAATACCTATTAAATAAAAAGATGAGACAAGACAGGATGCGTACGAGCTCCAAACTAAAGACGTTTTAATTGATTTTAATATTTTATGGAAAATGTTAAATGAAGCCCTTAGGGTTTCACCTAATGTGCATTAAAAGGTCGTACATTTTCATATTATATGTCGGTCCCCTGAATTTTATGGTAAGTGTATAATTAATTAATGTAGCTTAACGAAAGCCTTTAAGTCTTTGTTTAGCAATACCCATATATTATATATGACCAATTCTAGGTATTTGTAAACAGAGAACTAAAGAATCAAAATATATGTCAAGCTTAAAATTTATGGGCTTTTATTTTTTTTTTCACTGGTCTACAACCTCCCCACGTATCTATATAAACACCTATTTCGTACTAAAAAGTGTGATATATATGGGCTTTTATAAAAAATTATGGGCCCCCAAAAACGTGGGTCTGGCTTATTAGCACCACTTGAGCCACCTTTGGGCCGACCCTGTTACGTAGCTTTTAACATCCCGATTTTACACCTTACACAATCGTTAGCTAGTAGGGGCGGACCTACGTAGAAGACAGGGTATGCAAGTGCATACCTTGTGAGTCCTATTTATAATGAAAATTTCAAACTTTTTTGGGTCTTAGTTGTAAAGTTTCTTAAGAGTGCATACACAACGATTATACTATGAGTACCCTACAACATTATTAAAGCTAGAATAAGAACTATTAGAACTAGTAGTGCATGTCAAAAAAAAAAAAAAAAAAAAAAATGAAACTCATATCTATTCTTATTATGTCTCACGGTGTCACAATATACAAGAGTATAATGGACACAGAACAGTTGTAGAGGGGGTGAATGCAACTTTTCTTTAATTTTTAACCAACTTTTAAAATATGTTTTAAAGACTCAGATTGAAATATAAGCAGTGTAAGTAGTAAGAATCAGTAAAACAGTAAAGCAGTAAATAAACATTCTTGAACACAGATTGTAGTTTTCAAATGTAATCCTTTACTAAGATATAATCTATACAAAGAATTATCGGGTTGTTGCGGAAACAAGATAACCTACAAATATCTAAACAATCCTTGAAATGACAAACAACAATCAATAAGTTCTAGCTCAAGAGAAGCAGCCCAAGCTGACTTCTCACAGACTAAGCTGTGTGTAAGAGCAAAGAGAACTTGTGTGAAAAATGATTCGAATAAATTTTACACATATGCATACAAGGAATAAGGCTTTTATAGGCGAAAACCATTCTTCTCTTGGTATCCAATTAAGCCACGTATTCTTCTTTTGTTGGACGATCAAATGAATATTGGATCGTGCCTTCATAGTACTTGTGGTCCCCAAAACCTGCAGCACGTCATTTTGATCCTCCAATAAGAGTATGGATACACATATGTATTTCTGTCACCAACCTAGATTCTAGGAACCTTCCTAGTCACGTCATTTGTCCTTATCAACAAATCTAGGTTGTTATCTTCACTTGATGGTCAGACACAGATTGTTCGTTTGTCAAGAGCAAATATGTCTAAGTGTTTCCAAGCTGACTGCTAATCCCAAGTTGTCTTCCACTAACAACTTGGTCTTCTATCTTCAATCCTCCTCTTCGACATGGACTGAATGCTGTAACCATTTGATGCAGCTTGAACAACACTTGCTTCCATAAGATAAACAATTACAAAGAATGAAGCATGTTCTGGGTTAGTTACCGATCGCAAGTTGTGTCAGCTTAGTCTGACCCAGATCAGATTACAAGAACCAAAAGATTTCTAAGTGTTTATACATTAGATTTGTCATCATTAAATTTACAATTAACATTGAGACTCAACAATTCTAATGGTAAATTGTAAGAATGAGGGACCCAAACTTCATAGTCTATTTTTGCTATATTTTTATAAATACCCCTATTTGTATTATAGTTTTACCTTCAACCACTCAATTTTTAAAGTGTTTAAAAAGCTTTGGTTTTTCATAACTAAGATCAGATAAAGATTTTAAATTGATTGACATAAGGCTACGCTATTTCGATAGTATACACATATGTCGTAAATATCATGCCCTGTCATGAAACCATATATAAAAGCATACTCTTAATTGTGACATTTTAAACTGTTGATTTACAACATATTTGGCTTTATGGATTATACGCTAGTAATGGACCTTTTTTTAAACTTTATTGGTATATTTTTAAGCGTGAAAAAAAATAAATGTATATAAAGATACACGTAATTTACGTGACTTTTTAATTTAACAGAAACTTGATCCACAAAAGAAGAAAAAAAACCCCGAAAACCGGACCCGAACCAAGAAAAACCAAATATTTGTCGAATTTTTACTAATGCTAGAATATCATTTGAATTTGCATACCCTTTACAAATTTAGTAGCAACTATTTGAAGTAAGTTATTATCATAAATAAAAATAAATTAGCGGATCTCTGATTACCCGTGGAAAAATCCGTTATCTGACGGTTAATAAGTAAACGGAAACCCGTCAGGTCCGGGTCCAGGTTTGAGATGGAGATTTTTAATCGGGTTTAAGTTCGGGATTATCTAAACCCGGCCTACCCGGCCAGTTATCATCCCTTCCCCCACCCTAAGTGTTGAAAATGAGAAGGAAAAAAAAAATAGAAAAATCATCTATGTAAACAAATTTTTTTTTAAGATTATGAGTAACATAAAACTGGTGCTCCTAAAAAAGTGGGCTCCAGACATGGGTCAGATTTTTTCCCCCCTCAAAGATCTTTTATCACATGATGGATATAGTATCACAAAGCCTTCTCTCTAAATATCTTTGGTAGGATTTGAACCCATGATCCCAAAATGAAGCCCCTTAAAGAAAACACATTGACCACTAAAACAAGTGCAACGTAGTTCAGAAATAAAATTTTAAAGTACTAACCGTTTGCTTTTTTAATTTGATAAGAAACTAGATTTTAGACCCATATAAATATATAGGTGTATACACAAATTCTACGGGTAAACAAAACTCAAATAAGTTCATGGAAAAAGTCGTGAAATAAAATAGATGAAGCAACATATGTTTGGTTTATAAAGATGTTAGGTCCAGTTTTGCTGAAAACTGGATCTCTCCAGTTACATCTGGAGGGCATGAAGAATTGTCCGAAATATTTGAAGTCCAGTTGCAATGTACAGTTTATGCAACTGATGACTTCCTCAAGTTGAGATCTGAAGACGTATACCTGAAGACATTCCAATTGAAGTCGAAGACAACAAGTGGAAGAAAGAGAATGACAATGGCAGCGAAGCCCAGTTGACATTCTACCAGATCAATCAACTGGAGAATCCTCCAGTGTAAATGCCTTTACAAAGCTTTACACTGATTACGAGGATGACCTTTTACACTACATCCTTTTACCCGGACAATAATCTTGTCAGTGGATAAAAGTGCAAAGATGTAGAGTGGTTGAATAAAGTAACCTTTTGTCTTACTTTATTTAGCACACACAAAAGATTATTTACTAATACTTTTGTGTGCTGTCAACCATATTTGTACGTCGAAGTTGAGATCCCAATGCTCATACTTCGACTATAAATAGAGGTCAACGTAAAAAGGAACATTTCTGTAATATTGGTGAACTTGTGCAATATTCTGTCAATCGTAAAAAGGAACATTTCACAACTTTAAGTGTTTCGATTGTTAGGAGAATTTCGAAGTATAGATCAATTGTATTTCATAGGTTGTTAGGATATTTACATCTTTGTATTATCTTGGTTCCGCAACAACCTTGTATTTTATCTAACATTCAATAAATAAAATACACTTGAAAAATACATATTGTCTCACCATATTTACTTACTTGTCATTTACATTATTGCATTGTATTTACTTATTCAAACTTGTCACCTTAATAAGTAATATTCCAGTTAACCTGGTACACTACTCACTCTAAACTGGTCACGTCCAGATTAAGTGATAGTGTTGCAAAGTACACTCACCATTGACATAGGGGTGTCTTCAGCACCCATCTAGTAATAGTTGGGACTTACAAGTGGTATCAGAGCAGGCAGGTTGAATTGTTTCAATTCTACAGCCTAGGTCTGCTTGATGGCTGCTGAAGGTGAGAATGGTTCTGGTCCCCAAAATGAAACTAATCCTAAACCTAATGTTGATGTTACAACTCCTTTGAATACCAATCCTCCTCCTCCTACACTTGGAGCCAGCCACGTCCATGTACATTATTCCAATACTCCAGTTCTCAAATTCGATGGGAATGGTGAGACCTTTGGTACATGGAAAGCTAGAATGCTCTTGCATTTTGGTGGGATAGAGAGGTATATGTTGAAAATCCTTAAGGATGGACCATATATACCCATGTCCAGTGGTGTTAGTCCTCTTCTTGACCCAACTGGGAGAAGAGCTACCAGGGAGAAAGCTGAAGAACATTGGTCTGATGAGGATCGCAGGCTGGTTGACCTTGATACCAGACTGAAAAACATGATCCTCGCAGCTGTCCCTGAGGAACTAATTCCAACACTTGTGTTGTTTCCTAGTTCCAAGTCTATGTGGGAAGAATTAGCTCTCCAGTTTGAAGGAGGAGCTGGCACCCTTTCTACCAGAAAGGTTGCTTTAAACAAGAAGTATCAATCCTTCTTTGCACTTCCTAATGAAAGTTTAACTGGTACCTACACCAGATTTACTAGCCTCATTAATCAACTGAGAGGCTTGGGAGTAGAGATGGATAAGGATATTCTTCTTGAGAAATTTTGTGATATTTTACTATCCAAATGGGCACACATGGTTCTTGTCTTAAGACAAGGAAAGACCTTGCACAGTCACACTCTTGCTTCTCTCTTTGGAGCCTTCAGATTCACTGAAGATAATAATGCTGCAAGATTAGTGGTTGAGCAGGATGCTTTGAACCATGCTCAGAATTCCAAGGTCGCCAACTTAACTATGCAACCTTGTACGGCTTTAATGTCTGCTGAGAATGTCCAATCACATTCTATGAAGGAGATGTTAAATAGCCTTTTGAATTCTAGCCTGACTACTGATCTTAGTGATGGTTGTGATGAAACTGACGATGATGATATGGTCGCCATGATTGCTAAAACCTTTAACAGGTTTAAGCATAAATCTAATAGATTTAGTGGGTCCAACAATGCTTCCAGCTCCAACTCTCTAGATAAAGCCAATCTTACCTGCTATAAGTGTGGTAAGAAAGGTCACTTTATGAAGGAATGCAGATCTAGTCAGTCAAACAACCAAACTGGTCCCTCTGTTCCACATTTTGTTAAATCTGATGATTACAAGGCTAAGTATGAGAAGCTAAAGGCTCAGATTGCCCTCATGTCACTTGAACAAGAAAAAGAAAAAGAAAAGAATAAGTGAATGATGGCTCAAACTGAAGGAAAGTGGGAACTCTCTGATGACTCATCTGATGATGATGAAGAGATTAGAGATGTTTGTTTTATGGCTCTGAAAAATAATCAACCAATGGTGAAGGATGATGTTATTTCTGGAAGATGGGTGGACATCATATTGAAAAAGGTAAGGGATTATGATGATGAAATGGATCTTGTTATTTGTTGAAACTATGAGAAGTGACTGTGAAAGATACTTGGAAACAGTTTTAACCGAGTTTAATAATATGAAAAGTCAAATTAATGATTTGCAAAGTGTCCAGTTGGCTCTCAAAGAATCTGATTTGGAAAATGAGGCACTGGAAAGAGATAACCAAAAATTGAAATTTGATCTTGAAAAAGAACACATGGTTATTAAATCTTGGATACAAGCATCTGGTAAAAATTATGATGCCTTTTCAAAAACCATTGATGCTCAATAAACTGCCTGAAAATCTGGTAATTTCTAGATGGCAGCTGTTTTACCCTCTATCCAGCAGATGCCTGATTCGGTTAGAATTGAGACTTCATATAACTCTTCTACCCTTGATAAATTAGAATCTGTTGAGACCACCCCTGTTGAGTTCAAAACTGGAGCCAAAAAGGCTAAATCTCCAGTTAAAAAGGAAGCTGGTGATAATCCTTTACCTCAAAAGTCCAAAGAGCCCAAGACTCCTAAGACTAAGAATTGCGCTGAACCCAAGTCCAAGATTCAGCAGCCTGAAGAAAACAACTTTTTGTTGAAACTGGAGAGTCAACTCCAAATTTTGTCAAGGCAGGTACAAAGTTATACTGCCAAAATCAAAAATCTGGAAGGAGCTTCGTCTTCTTCAGTTGAAAAACAAATTGTTAAAACTCCTCCTTTGAAACAAAAGCAAAAACAAAATCAACCTGCTCAAAAAGGAGCGAAATTTGGAAAGAAAAAGGAGGATGTTAATGTTCCTCTCAAACCAATCATTTTTACCACTGAGACTGGAAATAATCCTCCAGTTTCAGTCTCCAGTTCCACCCCAAGTCAAAATCCTGAGACTTCTCAGAAGGAGTCCAGTGGACCCATCAAGAAAAGATGGGTTCACAAAAATAACTAATCATTTACTTGGGTGTGCATGGCGATCGAAAGAAGAATATCTGGTATCTAAACACCGCTGCTGGACGGCCAATGACCGGATGTAAGCCCCTGCTGGAAGAGTTCACTGTCCAAGATGGACCGGCAGTGACGTTTAGTAATGATGAGAGTGGGAAAACTGAAGGATATGGTGTCATTGACAATGGACAGGTCCAGTTCACAAAAGTTGCATTTGTTAATGGTTTGAAATATAACCTGATAAGTGTCAGTCAACTTTGTGATGATGGATATAAGGTGTTGTTCGATATTGCTCAAGGTAGCATATTTAACAAAGATTGGAAAATGGTGATGATTGCACCAAGGAAAGGGAATGTGTACATAATGAACATGGAACGTGCTCCAAAAGAACATTGCTTCTATGCCAAGGCTGATGAGGACACCAACTGGTTGTGGCATAAAAGGTTATCCCATCTTAATTTCAAAAATATCAATAAGTTGTCAAGAAAACAACTGGTGGATGGGATACCTTTAATTTCCTTTAAGAAGGAAAAGCCATGTTCAGGGTGTGAGATGGGTAAGCAGAAAAGAGCCAGTTTAAAGACCAGGCAAAACTTCAGTATCACTGAACCTCTTCACATGTTACGTATGGATCTCTTTGGTCCAGTGAACCTTCAAACTAAAGCTGGTAAGAGATACACTTGAGTGGTGGTTGATGAATACACTAGATACTGTTGGGTGGTATTCACCAGATCAAAAAGTGATGCATCTGGTGAAATCATCTCTCTCATCAAAAGAATTGAGCTCAAATATACCAAGAAAGTGTGTTAGTTGCGAAGTGATAATGGTACTGAATTCATCAATAAACAATTAGAGTCATTTTGCACTGACACTGGCATTTCTCAGAACTTCTCTTCAGAACTTCTCTTCAGCTCATTCTCCAGAGCAAAATGCTGTGGTTGAAAGAAAGAATCGCACATTAATTGAAGCTGCAAGAAGTATGTTATCTGAATCAGGTTTTCCCACCAGTTTTTGGGCAGAAGCAGTGTCTACAGCTTGTCATACCCAAAATCGGTCAATTTATGTCAAGAGACATAGGAAGATTGCCTACGAAGTTCTCGGGAATCGTAAACCAAATATTGGATATTTTCATGTATTTGGTTGTCCAGTTTATATTTTAAACGATTCTAGTTAGTTGGGAAAATTTGATGCAAAAGCTGACGAAGGTGTTTTCGTGGGGTATTCAGATATAAGAAAGGCCTATAGAGTTTATAATTATAGACTCCAAAAGGTACATGAGACAATTCATGTTTCATTCGATGAATCAAATGAAGCAATCAATAAAAGACCAAGCCTTGATTTATCTCTAGTTTTCCTAGTTGATTTTGGTGTATCTGATCAAGTTCATCAATCAGTTTCTACACCAGAAGATGTTTCCAGTCATCAAGACTTGGAACCAGTTGCATAGATGAAAATCTCCAGTGACACTCCATTTTATTCCTCCATCAGTTACAATTTACCACAGAAACTGGTGATTGGATCAGATGTTCATGCCACGACAACATCAAGCCCAGTTCAGACTTCTCCATTTCTTCAAGATATGCCTTTATTTGAAGATAATCATGTCAGCACACCAGTTGACACTGATGATGAAGTTGAAGTAGTTTGGGCTGATCCTTCTCCAGTTGCCACAACTGTTGAAGATCGTCAGGTGTCTTCCACTGATGTTGTGCTATATGAACCTAGTCAATACACTAAATAGATAGCTGCTCATCCCATTGAGCAAATTATTGGAAATCCAGATAGTGGGGTTCAGACTAGAAGAGCCACAAGTGAACAATGCTTGAACGTCACCTTCTTATCACTGATTGAACCGGAAGAAGATTGACGAGGCTATGGCAGATCCAAGCTGGGTTGAGGCTATGCAAGAAGAGCTTAATCAGTTCGAAAGGAATAATGTTTGGGAACTTGTTCCTTGTCCTCCAGGGTTAAAGAAAGAACCTATTGGTATGAGGTGGGTCTACCGAAACAAGATGGATGAAGATGACAATGTTGTCAGGAACAAAGCTAGATTGGTTGCCAAGGGTTATTGTCAAGCAGAAGGTGTTGATTTCGATGAAACTTTTGCTCCAGTTGCAAGACTTGAAGCCATTAGAATTTTCTTGGCCTATGCTGCGCATTTGCAATTCAAAGTCTTCCGAATGGATGTCAAAAGTGCGTTCCTGAATGAAACATTGGAAGAAGAAGTGTATGTTAAGCAGACTCCAGGTTTCTTGAACGAGAAGCATCCTCACTGGGTATATAGACTGAACAAAGCTTTGTATGGTCTTTGTCAAGCCCCAAGAGCCTGGTATGACACTCTAACTAAACATCTTCTTAATAATGGTTTTCAAAGAGGTGCAATAGATAATACCTTGTTTATCTTGAAGGAAAAAGGTAATATCTTGCTGGTACAAATTTATGTTGATGACAATTTTTGGATCGACTGATGATGCAATGTGTGATAAGTTTTCAAAAATCATGTCAAAAGAATATGAAATGAGTTTAATGGGTGAATTAACATTTTTCTTGGGTTTGCAAATTAAACAAACCATGGAAGGTATTTTTATCAACCAAGAAAAATATGTCAGAGATTTGTTAAGAAAATACAAATATGATTCAAGCCCATCGAAAAACACACCCATTGCAGCACCTTTAAATTTGGATTCTGACCCAAATGGAAAACCAATGGACCAAAAGGAATATCGTGGAATGGTTGGTTCACTGATGTATTTAACTGCCAATCGTCCAGATATAATGTTTACAACATGTTTATGTGCCAGATTTCAGGATTACACAAAAGAATCACATTTGCATGCTGTTAAGCGCATTTTCAGATCATGCAGGTTGTAATGGGTTATATCTAATGGGTTATTCAGATTCAGATCATGCAGGTTGTAAGATTGATAGAAAGTCTACTATTGGTGGTTGTCACTTCCTAGGGGGAAAACTGGTGAGTTGGACCAGTAAGAAGCAGACTTCGGTCTCAATGTCAACTGTTGAGGCAGAGTACATTTTTGCGGCCAGTTATTGTGCCTAGATTCTTTGGATCAAAAACCAGTTACTTGATTATGGTATGAAATACACAAGAACCCCAATCTTTTGTGACAACACCAGTGTAATTGCTACATCTCACAACCCGGTGATGCACTCAAAGACAAAGCATATTGACATCAGGTATCACTTCATTCGTGATCATGTTATGAAAGGAGACATTGAGATACATTTCATCCCCACTGATAAACAGTTAGATGATGTTTTTACGAAGCCTCTTGATGAGAAAACTTTTAATCATCTCATTAGTGAACTGGGTATGTTAAATCCTTATTAAACTGGAGAGGCCCTCCTGTTGAGGATAGTCCAGGTGATCCTTGATTGGTTGGAGATTGAACGCCTTGATGTACTCAAAGACCAGTCCTTGATCAAATGAATCACATTTTTTCGGGGGAAAGCCTCAAAATATTTTTCCAATTAAAATTCGTTTTATTTTGTAAAATGCAACTGGAGAACTTCTCAGTTGAAACTGGCATCTGGAAAATCTCTCCAGTATGCTAGTATGGTCTTGTCTTAAACTGGTGGTCAACCAGATTTCATAACGTTATGTTTTACTTGGTCAATACTCAAGTGTTTCTAACACACTCACAACCGTCACCTGACATATCTTACGTGTCAAGACTTTTTGCTGAAAAATAATGCACTTTTTATGAGAATTGTTGAAGCTAATGGGCGAGTGGGAATACCAACCGTCATAACATTAAATGCTTGATGGAAGGTATTAAATGTTTTTGAATTCTCAAAGTTTCTAAAAATCAAATTTATAAACGATTTCAAAAAACTTGGGGATTAAAGTATCTTTTCATATATATATATATTGGTAATATTTTATAGCATATATATACCCCCACTAAATCATTTTCTCATTTACTTCGCACAAAAATTCCTTTCATTTATTCCTCCAATCATTCACAATTCGAGATCCCTTTCTCTCTTTCTTCTTTAAATCCAAAACCCTAAATCCAAAATCACAAATCGCTCCTAAATCTTCATCCTCTTCATCTCGTTCTCGTGATGCGAATCTACTCACTGTTGAGTATGTTCCATCTGAGAATGTTTCTTATGCCGTTGGTGCCCCAATAAATTCCAAATTAATAAAATTAAATCCAAACAACCCAATGGCATCTCTTTAAGGGCATCAGGCCGCTGATTCTTTCATCGGGAAAATCCAATCTTTCTTTCGGGATTCTCCCCTCAACGATGCCTTTTCTTTGAACTCGAACAAAATGTTTCACGACTACTTATGCGAGTTCTGGTACATGGCATCAAATTCTGATGACTGCTCATCCATCTCCTTCACTTTAAAGGATGGGCCAGTCCCGTGCACCATCACCACTGAGACATTGAGGGATGCCCTTAACCTCAATTACTGGAGACAAGATGAGCGTCCAGTGGTGATTTCCCCAAATATCAACTTTCGTCAGGTCTTCCTTGATATGGGCAATAAAGAAGTCCTAGAGGGTGGTGTACTGAAGACCAAGGGACCAATTACAATGAGAGGGATTTCACCATCTTGGAAGTATTTCATGGTCCACTTGGTAGAAAGTTTAGGTGGGAGTTCTGGTGGTTTGGACCAGATTAACTCCTTTCAAGCAGAGATGGCGAACTGCTTGTGGAATGGATTAAGGGTAGATTTCGCGAACATATTGTTCAGAAGCCTTGTCTTCAAGTTGATAGGTAACATGGGTCTTTGCATACCCTTCTCGCGATTTCTATCCCTTTGTTTTTAGTTAATTCTGGGCAGAGAGGAATACAAAAACACACAATCTTTATACTTTGTGCCAGAATTATTAAGGAATCTGGACAACCTTGTGTCCACAACTGATGAGGTCCAGATTCCTCCGAGAATGTTGCTGGCATTCTCTAAAACTAATGCACCACCACCAGGTGAGTCAGAAAGACAACTGGGCGGGCCTCAAAATAATGAGGGACCAACCAGTTCATCTGCAGGTGTTTTGACTATTGCAAAACCCGGAGATCTTCCCACAGGTATCCAGGCTTTTCCAAAAGCAAGAAGATCTACCAAGAGTCGAAGAAGATCTAGATCAGAACTTGCTACATCTGGCCAGTCACAGCCAGTGATCATGGTTTCAGAATCACTAGCCCATGATATTACAACTGAGGAAAGAGCAGTTGTAGTTGAGGCTCCAGTTACCTCTATCTAGGGAGAAGATGCTTTGGAAACCAATCCTATAACTGATGAAACCATTGAGGAAACTCAAATTGGTCCTCAAGAGTCTGGACAACTTGTTCAGCCACCCCCAACATTTATGGATCTTGACATAAATGAGGGTGAGTTTCAGCTTGAATCTTCGGATTCATCTGAGACTTAATCTGACCAAGAGATGGCTGATGCAGTTGTACTTGATCAGCTCCCTTCTCTCCTTGGTCAACCCCAAGAACTACAAGTTTCAGTTTCACCACTTGACTTCTCCACCTTACAAGAAATTCCACTATTCGCCTCTCGACAATTACTTTCATCCATGAATGTGCCTAGAAATAGACACATTCTTACACCACCGTCGCTGACGTCACACCTGAGCATTCTCAGCATGAATGTCATATTGAATCTTTTCCCCTTCTTTCTTCAACAACTCCTATTTCTTCAGCTGGTGCAACAACAACTGGAGAACCTTCACTTAATGTACCTCCTCCAGTTGTGTCTGTTGCATTCTGAGCAGGTCCAGTGGCACCTTCCCCTCCGTCATTGGACAACAGTTCGTGTCTTTCCAGGCCGATATCTCAAACCTTTTAACAAGGGTGGGGGATATTCAGAAGACACTGGATAAGAATGCCAAGTCCCTCTCTAAATACCACAAGGATCATATAACAAATGTAAGGGTGGTTGATTTGGGGATTAACAAGTTCTCTGGCAATGAGGACTTGGTATTCAGGAAGCTCAACGAGTTGGTCATCAGCTGCAATTCACTGGCTACTTCTTTAAAGGAAGCTTTTGACTTAACTCAATCAAAGGTACACACATCCATCACCAACCTGCTGAATAATACTGTCAGATCATCAGAGGTTGAGTTGAAAGAGTTAGAAAGACAGGTCAAATTGCTTGTTGACAAACCTGGTCTGGATGTTGTTGAGCTTAGCAACCAGTTGGCCACTTCAGTTGGTCAGAAAATTGAAAATACCTTGGCTGAAAGGGAAAATAATTTGATAGAAAGGGTGATATCTGAGATCACCAAGACTACAATAATTTAATGTAAACACAAGAAGACAAACAGATCTAGTTCCAATAATTTAGGAACTATGGCTCTGATACCACTTGACAGTCCACGAATGCACAACTTATGTTATAATTAAGCTAGATAAGAGAATAAATAAGAAGGTAATCAACAAGAACAAAGAGAAGTTCAAATGTAATAAATCTATGCAAGTATAATTAGATGTATCATTGATTAAACGATGAATACATGATCGATATTACTAACTTGACTTACAAGAATATAAATGAACAAAGTAATTGCTAAGTCTAGACACACTAAAAACTTATACAATTACAAGTGACACACACTTTTGAGGTGACAAACACACTTGATACAATGCGGCTTGTTGCCTTTTATAGAGGAGGAATTAGGTCAACACAACCTTTCTTTGATGGTGATAGATGGTGGTTGTCGACGTCCCATTGGCTCCTTGTACATCTATGCAAGAGCCCTTGTCTTCTTTACCAAAACGGGTATGAGAGAGAAAACCCTTATTTTGGTCCCAACTTGTATCTTTGCCATATAAGGTATTTTACAGTTGAAAGAACCACCATGTGACTCTTGTTTTCATCTGGTTTGAAATCTTCCCGCCTTGACCAACAATTTGGGCAGCATCCAACCCGCTGAAGAGTCACTGGACTCGCTGAACACTTGCTGATGACACACGTTAGCGAGCAAGTCTAGTCAGCGAATCCAAGACTCAACAAATTCAAATATAGAATTACCTAAAATAAAAATGACCCTTTTACTTTATAAGAGAATAGAGATAGAGATATATACGAGTAGTTGTTAGTACTAACCTAGAGATTAGTAGGCTGATTTGATTAGGATCAAACCAAATACATAATCTAACATATTCTGGCATACAAACCGGATTTGTATGCTCATCCTATAAGGAGAAAATAAATTTGTTAGGACTATATGTCCTTGCAACTAAATATATGTCCTTGCAAAACAATACATACTTGAAATATATGTCCTTGCAACTAAATACAATCTGTTAGGACTATTAATGAGCTCAATAAGTATGACAAGTCGATTATCAGGCTCTCTACTTGGTCCACGATTGAGCATTTTAGATGTAGATATATATATATATATATATAACTCATATAAATGTGAAAATTAGATGCATTGGAAGTTTAATTAACAAATATATAATGCGCGATGCAGGCACAACATGTAAGTAACGATCCAGGTTACGTAAGTTGTAAGAAGAAGGAATGTAAGAAACATGGCGAAAAGGGAAAGTGTGTGCTAACAACATGCAGTGCGTCCATCACCTTCCATGTTATTAACATTAGAACTGATATCCAATTTGTCTTCTTTGGTGGCGGATTTTTGACACCTTGTGTCTTTGCAAGATCTAATGTTTTAAAGTTCGCAAATCCGAAGCAGCCATTGTATGGACATCTCTCTAGTGTGGATTCAACAGGGACATCGGTAAGCACCTTGTTATTGATATCTTTCAAGTAGTATGATAATATATAGTTTTATTTATCCGAGAAGTAAGCGAATCTCCTTTTTTTTTTTTTCCTATTTTGACTTTTTGAGTCTTTATTTTTAATTTTGAACTTTAATATTATTTTGTTGTGTTATATATTACTTGATACAAATTATAACATGTGAATAGATTGAGTTTAAAAAGTATTTTATTTGTTTACTTTTCATCAAATATCATATGAGAAAAACAAAAATAATTCAAATCAAATTAGGAAAAAAAGGACTTCAAAAAGTCAAACAGGACATTATTTACATAATACCACATCCTTCTACTTGAAGGCTTTTAATGATGCACTTCTACGTTGGGTTGTTTCAATTAAGTTAATGGTTAAATGTGCAGATGAGATTAACATGGGTAAGCGGAGATAAAAACCCTCAAGAAGTTCAGTATGCTAATGGGAAGTCAAAAACCTCTAGTGTTACTACATTTTCCCAGGAAAATATGTGTAGTAAGTTTTAATTTATCTCCTTATTTTTTAAGTTAAATTAGGTATGAGACATTGAGACCCACATTGTGAGTGACTAATAACAGTGCAACCCCTGCTTTGCGAGTAGCCTGAAGTAATCAAGGGTAAAAGATGCAAATTTGTGACTTCATTTTCACCTATAAAAGGACCAAGCAAAACCCATATAACGCAACTACATATGTTATAATGTTGTCATAGATCCGAGATCACTCGTCAAGAATCTAGTATAGAACCCACATAAACAATTTATCAATAGAACAAGCTAGAAAGAAACAACTTATAGGTACTACATTTCATTTATGTCAAATTCGATCGCTTGCCAAACTATCTTTGAGAGTGTGTGATAAGTGACCACTAAATTAAATATGACTTCCAAAATTTTGGGTACTCAAAAATTAACATTAATAAATATATAAAAGTAATGTTTTATGTTTTGTTAAGTTAGATTATTATTATGTTATTTCTCAGGTCCACTTTTGTTAATTTGTTAAAATATTTTCACCGTGGTTGTTTCTACAAGTATGTGCATAAGCTTTCGAGATAATTGATCTTATTTAATTACTAATATAAGTCTAAGTTAAAATAAAACAAGTATTAAGATAAAATAAACAAAAGAGTTTCTTTAGACCGATGATAATTGTGCATCAATATATATACTTGTTATTCGTGAATTTTCGTGCATCAATTTTATCATGATATAAGGGACAAGATCTTGTCCTATTTATTTTTTACTTTAATACTTGTTTTACAATAACCAACCTCTAGTGATATATTATAACATCTAAACTACTCTAAACATGTTGTTCATGTTTTTGATAAACTCAAGCTTCTGCACTGCCAAGCCCAGCAAAGGATTTTGGCTGGCATGATCCAGGATATATACATTCTGCCGTGATGACAGGACTAAAGGCTTTGACAGGGTTTTCGTACAGATATGGAAGGTAGTTACAACATCACATTCACTTCTGTTAAATTATCCTAAATTTATCGAAACAAACTTATCACTATATCTACATATTGGGATACCAAGGTAAAAACTGTTGAAGGATGAGGCTGGAAATGACAGTTGATATATGTAATTGCTTAGTTTCACATTTGTCTACCTTGATTTTGTAGCAATTCGTCTGGCTGGAGTGCTAGAATTATCTTCAAAACTCCACCAAGTGGTGGATCAGATGAACTCAAGTTTCTTGCATTTGGTGACATGGGTAAGGCCCCTCGTGACGCTTCTGTTGAACATTATATACAGGTAACAAATGTCACATGGAGTTTAATTGATCACTTTGTTTTTGGTAGAACTAGAGTATTCTTCTAAAATTGCAACTATTCTTTTAAACTTTGTGATACATTTCATCATAGCCCGGTTCAATAAGTGTCATGCAAGCTGTGGCTGGGGAAATCTCATCAGGACATGTAGATTCCGTATTCCACATAGGTGATATAAGTTATGCCACAGGTTTCATGGTTGAGTGGGATTTCTTCCTACACCTTATTAGGCCTGTGGCTACACAGGTTTCTTACATGACTGCTATTGGAAATCATGAAAGGTATATATAGACCAAAAAATCATGCTATTAATTATACGAGTTTATATATATAGTTGATCGAATACTATAAGAATGAACCTATGAGTGATACTATGCGGGCCGGCTTTAACTAGGAGCCAAAATGAAAGGGAGAAAATAGTTTCATTTACTATCCTAAATAATTATGCTAACTAGAGAATAAATTTCAATGTGCCAAAAAACTGACAGGGACTATGTGGATTCGGGATCGCAATACATCACACCAGACTCTGGAGGAGAGTGTGGAGTGGCTTATGAGAGTTATTTTCCAATGCCTACACCAATGAAAGATAAGCCATGGTACTCAATTGAACAAGGAAGTGTGCATTTCGTGATTATTTCAACCGAGCATGATTGGACACGAGGATCAGAGCAGGTTTAATACAGTGTATTCATAAATCAAGTTATAGAAAACCATGGGTTCTATATAGTTTACTTATGTTTGCTATTGGTGACGTACAGTTTCAGTGGATGAGCAAGGACATGGCTTCTGTGGATCGGTCAAGAACTCCTTGGGTGATATTTGCAGGGTAAATAGAAACATACATGAATAAAAATCACAAGAAAATGGAGTTCGAACTCTCATTGTTCATAAACTAGTATCTTCAATAATTCTGTTTGGTTGCCATTTCTCAGGCACAGGCCAATGTATTCTAGTTGCGGAAGTGTAGACCCAGAATTTGTCCAAGCAGTTGAACCATTACTGGTGACTAACAAGGTATCATCCTTTGACATGTTCAAGTTTCTTTAATTTCATCATGTTTCTCTTTTTATATATTATTGCTCACAAATTCAAACGCGCTCTTTCTTCTCGGACAAATAGAAATTAACACAACAACAATATGTCCCTAAGTTATCCTACTTTAATAATATGAATCATAATGTAATTTGGACATACATCTTCAAAATAAAACTGCTTTTACAAATTCCTTAATCTGCTGCTATGATCATAAATTTTCATTAGTCAATGCAATTTAAATTCTCATTTGCTGGTGCATGATCAGGTGGATTTAGTTCTTGTTGGACATGTCCATAACTATGAAAGAACGTGTGCATTGTATAGAAACCAATGTAAGGCAATGCCAAAGAAAGGTGTGGATGGAGTCGACACATATGATAACAGAAACTATGCAGCACCGGTTCATGCAGTTATTGGGATGGCTGGGTTCAAACTAGACGATTTTCCTCCTCAGGTAATTACAGAATTTAAATGTGTTTCTTTGTAGAAATTTATTTACATATATGTCAATGATTTCAGGGTGCTACTTGGAGCTTGTCGAGAATAAGTAAATTTGGATATGCGAGAGTTCATACAACAAAGACGCAATTAAATTTTGAGGTATTCAACCTAACCATACCGTTGACTTCAACTTTAAACTTGAGAATGCAGTGTATGTAACAGTTAAATTTCCAAAAGAGCCGGTATTCATCATTCATGGATATTTAATCCCTGTTATACATGTATCATTGTTGTGATAGTATAATTTCAAATAACGCAATCAAAAGTTTTCATGTATATTTTTATAAACATTCTATTGTTACTTCAAATTGTGAAAAACACAAAACAATATTTAGATGACAGTTTTTGTTCTTTTTGCAGTTTGTGAATGCAAATACAAAGAAGATTGAAGATAGTTTCCGCGTCACCAAAAGTTGAACATATTTAAGGATACTCTTGTACGTGTATCTCATCATGTAAAACGAACGAGTGGACAAAATTTAACAAGAATTATATATATATGGGTCATGATCTTTTTTGTGTCATTCAACATGGGTCCTGATCTTTTTTGTAACATTCATGGAAATATATATATATATATATATGTCGTTACCATATAATGTAACTATATTACGAGAATACAAGTAGCTAATAACGTGAAAAAAAATGACCGTCTGTCGATGATAGAGTCTTCATCTTTGTCATCTACAAAAACTTGAAGATTTCTAAACTAATGGTGTGCAGTGGTGTATCAAAAATGTGATACAAATATCACTACTCATTCCCAAACCACAAAACATTGACTAGCTTGTTGCTTTTTTTTTACTACAAGTTCTATAGGAGTGTACAATGTTCACGGGTGTTTTAATAAGTGGGTGATGATCAAATGTGCTTTAATATGTTATTGATGATGTACCCCTTCTAGCACTTATACCCTTTACGAAGCATAATTACGAAGGTCAAAGCTATGCACCTAGGGTACTTTTGACCAACAATGCACCAAGAGTTCTGGCCAACAATGCACCAAGATGCAACTGTGTATATCCATAAGTGCGAAGCCTGCCAAATCCATTCAAATGTACCTCGAGCACCGTAGCAAGATATGACCTCCGTCACCTCAGCTTGGCCTTTTATTCAATAGGCAATAGATATAGTCGGGCCACTTCTAGAAGCCCCGGGAAAGTTAAGTTCCTTGTATGTAGTAGTAATCAATTACTTCACGAAGTGGGTAGAAGCCAAACCGCTTGCTTCAATCAAAGGCAAAGCCATGAAAAACTCTTTACAAGATTTGGGAACATATAGTATATAGATTTGGAATGCCCCAAATCATTGTGTAAACGTTCCAAAAACTCTTTACAAGATTAAAGATCAAGCAAAAATTTACTATGTATATTACCCACACGGGCAAATGGGCATGTTGAGTCCATCAATAAGGAAATTGTGAAAGGAATGTGTAACACCCATCGTTTAAAAATAGGAATTTTCAAAAAATTTCGCCTAACGATGTCAAAAGAAAGAAGAAGTAAACTTTAAAAGTTCAAACCAACAAAAATCTGTTTGGTTCATTTATTAGTTGGTGTTACTAGCCATATCATCAAAATAAGTTCAAATGGAAACCCGTCGAATACCCAACATTAAACAACCGACCACAATGCGATTACAAGTCATAAATATCATAACATAAATCAAATGTCTTAAGCGAGCAGCTACTATGGGCAGTCTAAAGCTATCCTCAATACATTCTACCTATTCCTCGCTCTTTATTCATCAACCATCACAAGCTAGCTAAACCTGAGGGAGCAACACATTTCAAAAAACAAGTGTTAGCTAACAAATTAGTTAAGTAAGATAATACATCATTAATAAAACAGTTGTCCAATTAAAACATTATAGAAAAGTCGTATTACATCATTAAGGTACATATCATCACAAAAAATCACATCTTTGCAATTAACATATTTCATATAGCCTATAGGATGGGTCATCTTAAATGTGCCTAGTCATCTTTTGCATCTTGAAATATAACATCTAAACATCTATGTAGTTGTGACATAAGTCACACATCTTATATAACTTATATATCTTTGTATGTGTGACATAAGTCACACCCGACTAAATAGACAAACCTTACGGTAGTACATCAACGTGGTTAAGGAATGGCAAGCCAATCCTGGAGTAGTCCGTATGTTCAAAGACATTGGTGGGTAATCAGGCCACCCGGAGATACTCTCACTTAATTATGTTGCAAGGAGACACCCAAGCGTAACCACATATACGCACCCGCCGGGCAAGGGCAAGTATGGGTTAAGCACACTTCTCACATCAATAGCTCGAGCAATTCTCACATATCACATCACATCATTACGAGCTCGATTTACATCACATATAGTTTAGGTGTCCACATTACCTAAACATTTCTCACATATTCATCTTAATGTTTGGGCTCTTAAACATGCACATGTCATGGAAACTTAATAAGTCTAGTGAACTAGATGAGCAAGCCATACAATCATGCATATTTCACATATCATCACATTTAATTCATCTCAAGACATTACATAGCGTTTCATAGTATATCATTACATTTCATATTATAGGAACTGCATTTCAGGCCTTAATAGTCATTTACATAGCCCATATCACCTCCGGTGTAACCCTGGATACCCACAAGCAATCAAGATATCGTTTGAGAAGTATTATATGAAAACCATGGTTTTGTTGAACACTCAGCTTGTCAAAGTAATGTATCTTACCTCGTTACGAGCACAATGAGCAATACGCAAGGTTAATTTGTCTTATCTGTGTTTCCGACTACCTATAGCAACATATAACCAATAGGTAACATAAACGTGGCTTCAAAAGACCTCTCTAAGTTCCCTATACCATAAGGTAACCTAAACATAAGGTCTATGGGTCAAAAGAGCACGGAAACAAGTCTAAACGACTACAAGACAAGAATATGCGCTGCATATCCATCCTGTGCGCCGCATATCATAACCCAACTGAAGTCAGAACAGAACCCAACTAGCATAATTTGTTTGCCAACAACTTTTGGAACACAAGACGACCAGATGAGACTAACTCATTTCTTAACATATGTAGAGAACACAAGACGAACTTTTAAAAAATGTAAGGTTTGACTCTTGAAAAGCTCCAACAAATGAATTATGACGTTTGCAAGACAAGTCTGCAAAATTCATCCGAAACCTGACCATTTTCGGAAATCAACATTTTTAGCATATCTCTGGGCAAAATCACAGGAAACTTTGTTCATATCGAATTTAGGGAACACATAGAGGTTTTCAAAAATGTAAGATTCATCTTCTAATTTGTTCATATAAAGAAGATACGATTTTTGCAATATGACTGAGCTAACTAATCAACCTTGAATTATCCGGGTAGTTGAACAAATTTACTTTATAAACATGTTAGTTATAAAACTGTAAATAGAGTAAAGAAGGATCACCATTCCGTTCAGATATGGAGGGTTTTTAAAACTGAGTCCGTTACTAATTACACAAGAAAACAGGTTATCTAACAAATAAAATTGTAAATTAAAGTGGATTAACACAACACATATCTTGTGTGTCATTCTAGTAGGCTGCACCTCTTCAAACATCTCATCACCGTTAATGAGAGGACCCAAGATTAGGAATGAGTATGATCTTGGCAAGGCCGACAAGTTACTGTTGGTTGGCAAACTATCAATAGCAGGAGTAAGTAAGATATTTGACAAGCAAGCTAGTAGCATCAGATTGTGGAACGTGTAGCTAGATATCGATAATATATGTAATCACATTTATAATATAATACTAATATCAGAAGCTCTTGATGTCCCGGTTTTATTTACAAAATAGAGTGCAATGTAGTACAGTGCAATGTGGCATTCAAATTCAACGGCAACTCCTTATATAACCTGATTCAATCTGCATACATATTTTTAAGAAAGAAAGGCTAGTTTAAGGGAGGAGGTTAATGAAATAAATGGATATGTTGACACCTGGCAATTTTTTAAGGAGGTTTAGTTAATGGGATCCTCTTTTATCAAATGTAAAGATTTTAGACCTAATAAACTCTTTGTTTTGCAAACAATTTCCATCATCAAACATCCATGTCAAGCCACCACGACCTCTACAGCTCATACACATCAAATTATGACTTAGTTATCATTATGAAATCATCAATTGATTCATGGATTCATTATACTCGTTTTACAATCGATTTGACACCCGAATGAGCTAAATCGACTCCATATCAAACCTAAAGACCAGATGTAAACACTACATTGGTTCTATTTGAACATTAAAATGATTCTAGAAACAACTTCATACCTGTAGAAAATCTCAAGATGCATATTGATTGCAATAAAAATCATCGAATGACTCGAAATCACCGATTCCATCAATAAAACGTATTTAATGAACCACTAATCAAACAACCCAGGTATGAACGAATTAATAGGATGAAATTGAATTATATTGAATAGATATTTCAATCAATACCTTAATGATGATCAGAGGATCGAATTCTAGCACCAAACAAATACAAATTAACCCAAAATCATTTATTCTAACAACAAAACATGTTCAATTGATCAAGACCATATATAAACGAATTGAATAGATGAATATAACCAAAAATCAGTAGGGATTACCATCCTTACCTTAAAGATGATTATAGATTCGACCTACAAGCGTTTAATCACTCTAATTCAACCTAAATCAAAGGAATTGAGTAAGGAAGGCAAAGGGGGGCACACCTTAAATTACACACACTTAATTCTAGAAAAATTTAGGGATTATGGCTGCCTAATCCCCCTCAAAACCGTCTACTCCATTTCACAATTACCAAAATGCCCTTAACTTAAATCTAACGACCGTTAAGGCTTAAACTAACGAACTGAGAACTGAAACGACCGATGGAGCACCTTAATTACTATTCGACAACTATAATAACATCATATGACCATTAGTAAGTAGTTCAAGTATTACATTTATCATTCATACATCAATAGTTAACTACTTAAGCATTTAAGCAATTAGCGGTGTCAAAGTCAACTAACGATCAAAGTCAAAGCAATGATAGAAGAGTTTAGGATGTTACAGAATGGAAAAAAGGCTAGGAAAAAAACACACTGGATGGTTAAATGAGTTACCATTTTTCCTATGGGCGCAACGAACCACAACCAAGGTTAGCAACGGCGAAACACTTTTTAGCTTGGCCTTCAGAACAGAAGCAGGTCTACCAGTAGAGATCCAAGTATCAACATGCAGAACATCTAACATTGATGAAAACAATAATGAAGAAAAGTTGCAGGTAAATCTAGACCTACTAGAAGAACGAAGGGATATAGAAAAATAACAGAAGCAACACACAAGAATAGATCGAAAAATACCTCATTCAAAGTTGGTGAGTATGTCCTTCGCCTCATAGCGCAACCCTGGTCAAGTACACAGGAAAAATGGGGCCCACATGGGAAGGTCCGTATCAGGTCCAGATAGCCTTCGGTAATGGAGCCTATAAGTTAGCAACATTGGACAGTGAGCCAGTAGACCGTACGTGGACAAGGTCCAATTAATCACCGCAAATTTTATCAGTAAAATTAGTTACTTTGTATTAAAATGCCACGACATAAAATAAAGATTTGATAGTATTCACAATGTGATGTAAAACTATCCGTTTAGGATGAATAAAGTAAAGCAATCACAAAGTGATGCACAACTTTTACAATATTTATTTTTAAAACTTTAAAAACAAAGACGTGTTTTCTAGATATAACGCATGTTCAAAAGTACGCCTACATAACGTATAATCAGAGCCCTAAGGATACACTCCTAAGGTTATAACACGCACAAAATCACAAGACATGGAACGATGGAGTTGGTCACCTTCGAAACCATGCAGCCCTAGGGGAACCCAAGAAACAAAAGACATGGAATGCCACGGGGGGTCCCTTCGGAACAATGCATTTTCACCCCCAAGCACATATGAAGAGTAAATAATACCTTCGGAATCATAAGACGAAGGGATATATTTTACAAAGAGGAGAACACAAATTTAACCTTTCAAAGGACCATTACATTAAAAAGAAAATTTATAAAAGTAACAACAAATTCTTATACAACGTTAGGAAAAATATCACATAGCTTCCTCGAAGCAGCGACTTCCTAGTGCTTCGCAACTTTGGAATTAACAACATCAGTTTGATAGATATGAGGAATAAGTTCCTTCCCTCACCTTTCCAACTGCTCCTCCAGAGATTGGATTTTGAGATGACAAGATTGCACCTCTTCACACTTCCCCCCCATACTTCTCTAACACCATCAACATAAATTTTACTTTTAGAAAGGTGTTACTCAGACACCAAAAGATTTTGGTTTAAATCATCAAAAACTTCGTTGGCCTCCTTGAATTTCTCTTAATACCATCTCATGGAGCCACGTAAGCCCACAACAAGAATGGATTTCTCGCATCATGAGACAAACGACAAATCTTGTCCCAGCAAACTGCAAAATCACTCTTCAAATGGGACTCCCTACTATTACCCTTAATGAGCTCTTGATGGATGCGAGCCCACTTTGTTCCCAGTTCACAATATGACGCTTGATTAAATCTGAATTAGAATCAATGAAAACAACGGGGTATCTACTTTTCATAGTAGATCTCTTTCGGGGAGCTTGAAAGTATGTAGGGGTCGGAGTTCCACCAGCAAATGTGCCGGCTTATGTAGATTGAATCGATCACTACCTGCTGTCCTTTTTGCTTTAGCACGAGCCATTTACAATTAGAGATACAAATAAAAAAGATGGAAGAAGTAATAAAAATTTCAGAGATGAAGAAGATGAAAATCCTAGAATATAACTAAAAAGCTTTAAAACCCCTCACCTACCGCTTCGGTTACTGTGCCAAAAGTTAAAGATTCACACTATCTTTCGACACTTGACTAGATTATTCCTTCCACAAAAAGTCACCCTCATTTAACCCTCGGAAAGGATCAAATTGTTCAAATTTGGTCCTCCGAATACTACTTTTGAAGACCATCTGAATTGGACTTCCGCGACGTATGGATAGAAGAAAAGTCTAAAATCGTAGTTTTTTGATCAAATAATCGCACTATGGCACAACCGACGGGTGCGTAGGTTTGAGGTGGTTGGCAGGCAATTCCGCACTAGTAATAGGTTGCAGCCGCTTTACTCCTGATTATGGTTTGTCATCAAGCTTGAGGATCGACATATTGTGTTATATGTGTTAAGTAGGTTAGAATAGCCATGCCGTGTGGTATCTCCTCTTTATATAGAGGCTCGGAAACTTAGAGGAGAGGGTAAGGGAATTAGGGTAAATCTCTTCTTTCTTTAAGGTGACAGTCCACGAATGCACAACAAGTTTTATAATTAACTAGACAAGAAGGTAAATAAGCAGTAAATAAACAAGAACAAAAGTAAAGTTCTAATACACAAGTCTATGCAAATCTAATCATATGATTCTTTGATTAAGCAGAGAATACATGGTCGATTTACAACTTGTCTTACAAGAAGATAAAAGAACTAACAATTGTTTAAGTTTTAGACACACTAGAAAACTTAAAACAATTTTTGCAAGAGAGAATGCCAAGTGACACCCCCTTAAGGCTAGGTCAAGTAATTCTTTATATAGACATAGGAAAGAATCACATGACTACACAATAGATGTTGACACCTCAAGGTTGGTGGATCTCCCAGATCTGCAGGGTTCTCTGTCTTCATCTTGTTTGTTTCCAAATCCGGTATGAAAGAGAAACGCCAGGGTACCATTTTGGTACATGATCACATGTCTTCATTCTTCATGAATAACACGTGTCCTTGGGACCAATATTCTTATCTTCATTTTCCCGCTAGTTTCTGACTTACAAAAACTAGACAATGAGTCATCAAACTTATCTTTAACTTGAAGATAATAACTGATCGCTGAGAGATCGCTGACGAAGTCGCTCGCCGAGTCTCTCAGCGAATCCATGACTCAACAATCTCCCCCTATTCGCTGAGGAGACTTAGCTGAGTAGAAATAACTTGTACTTACAAGTGTTTGACAAGAGATTTTGGGACAATGCTGATTTTATAGATGACAAACATTTTCAATTACAGCAAAGTTAAGATTATAATTTTATCTACTCCCACACAGATTCTTGCTTGGCCTCAATGAATGCCTTATCTTTTTGTCTCTCAGGCTTCAGCAGCTCTTGATCAATCATCCGAATGAACTCTTGATTGTTTGAAGTCTTCGTGCAATACTTCCTTATTTTCGCAAGGAATCCAGAGGGAGCAATTGGAACTTCACTGGTCCTGAAGAAAAGTTCATGACCATGAATGTTGCAAAAACAGAAACCTCCCAGCTTCTTATCATACAAACCTTCCATAAAGAGTATCCTGAAGCTATCCTCTTTACACCGCTTCTAGGTTGCTGATGTGGAGGAGGAGGATATGGATGTCTGGCAGAGCTAAGCAGAGAGTCCTCAACCTAATATTTCTTCTTCATCCTCCTTGTGTTCTTGATCTGATCACCAACCATTTTCAGTAGTGGATCAAAAGCTGGAGTTTTGTTATCTTTGATTAGCTTATAGATTTCGATCCACTCAGTGGGCCCAAGAGTATCTGATTTGACATTCTTTAGTGTAAACAGCCTGGGCATACCCTTCCTTTGTACCTGAAGATTCATTCCTTGCTGAGTGAGAGAAGGCTTGACCCACAACATCTCTTCTTTTCTTTGCCTTGTTTCCCTTGAGTTAAGGTAAGTTTGACGAGCATTATTCTTCTCAGCAGAGAATTCTTCTTCCTTCTTTCTTAGTGCCTCCAAGCCTCCAGACTATTGAGCCAGTCTTTTGGTTTCATCATCAACATCCTTAAGTTCTTCATTTACTACCTGCTCATTTATAAATTTCTGAGATAGTTCTTCTTGAGGTTTTTTTAGTTTCAATTCTTCTTGAAGGACGATCTCTGTAGGAGTTAGTTCTGCAGTTGACTTAGGTGAGGATGAAGACTTAGGAAAAGCTCCCATCATGAGCTTGTCTTGTTGGGCTTTTGCTGAGTTGGGAACCTTGGGTGGTTTGCTTTGAGAAACCACTGTTGCCTTGCCTATGTTCTTATCTTGAAATTTTTGCAGAAGGGCAGCATGGAACTCAACAGTTGGCTTGAAGATGGACACATTAATTGGCCTCGCTGGCATATCCTCAGCGGCCTTCTCAATACTTACATCCTTTTCAATTTCTGCTGCCGATTCAATAACCTTCTCAGCTTTCTCCCTCTCAACATTTGCTGCCGGTTTGATAACCCTATCAGCTTGTACATTTGTTACTTGCTCCCGCTCAACACTTGCTACCGATTCACTGACCTTTTTAGCATTTATATCTTGTTTTTGGGGAGCTGGGGGAGCATTTTCCATAATCACTTCTTGGGTTATTGGGATCTCCTTATCAATATTCTCCCCCTTGGAAGTAGCAGAAGAACCAACTACTTCCACTTTCCCTTTCTTGAGAAGTCCTAGCATATCATTCATCAAACTTTTAAGACTTCCAACCTCTTCCTCCAATTTCTTGGTTATGTTGACAAACTCATCAAGCAACATTTTATCAACAACGACTTGAAATGGTGTTTTGGAGAAGAGTGAAGTTTTGAGGGAAGAAATTTCAGTGGTGAGAAAGTTGTTTTGAGTACGAGAGAAGGAGGTGATAGAATTTTGAAGTTGAGACAGTTGTTCAAGTGTTGATAGAAGGCCAGGTGTTTCATTCGCATTCGCTGACTTAGCAATTTGTTCTTTAAGATTATCAAGCAATGCAGAGATAGAGGAGTTGGAAACACTGACCTTTTTCATGCTTTCATGAAGCAAGACTTGATTGCGCTTGAAGATGCGCTCATTTGAAAGAGTGTGAGCATGCTGAGCCTTGGTGATTTGAAAAACGGCATCCTTTTGCTCAGCTAGCTCATCAATGATTGTGTCGTTGCCAGCGACCACATCCTAAAGCCTAAAATGCGCTTCCTTATGCACATTTTCAACTTGATCAACCAACCATCCATACAGATAACCTTGCCTGTTGCCTTGACTTTGACAAATTTGCACTCTTCTAAAAGTTTGATGCAATTGGCAAGTTTCCACATAGTTAAGCCCAGGCACTTAGACAGTAGTGAAGGCTGTTTGAAGATCTTCGTCAGCAGTGGGAGTACGAAGAGACTTCAAGGAAATAGGGTATCTAGCACATGGCACCTTGAAGAAATCAGGATGGTGCAAGGGAGACACCTCCATAATTATGTCATCATCAACCTCTTCAGTTTCAGCATATGCCCCAGGCCTAATTCGCTGAAGATGACATAAGTCTTTCCTCCATTGAAGCTCGACTTCATCTAACTCAGTGTGATACTCTCCAAAATGGCCAATAGGTTCGAAAGCATCTGTGGGCTTTAGAGAGTAACTTGGAAGAGGTGGCATATCAGCCAAGAAAACCGGGAGATCTTCATCATCATGTGGTGAATTAGCCACAATGATTTACCCCATATGAGCATCTAAGAAGTCACCAACTACAACTTCTTCTTCACTTTCCTCAGCGGCAGCGAGTGTAACTTCAGCATTTATATCTTGTGGATCAAACTCGCTGCCGTTATCATCATCCATCTCTAAATCTTCAAAAATGTTAGTCTCGATCCCTGCACAAACAGTTTCCGAGACATTCAAAGAAGAGGGGGGAAGGGAACCTAGTGCCTCAACCTCAGTGTGTTGTTCCACTGGGTATCATTGGCCGTAGAATTTGTTGACTCTAGCATCACCTGTGATTTGGCTGTTGTCAACGACTCAGAGGGTAATGAAGAAGAAGAAGGGGGATTATTTGGGGGAGGAGTTGGACTTAGACCTCTATTGGGTTGGGGTGACCTGATATCTTCACCAACCTCGCCTAAAGAAGTTTGAGGTGGCTGCAAACTGTTCCCATTTGTCTCGTCAACAACCTGTTGGAAGGTTGCTGATGGGGTGGCTTGGGTACTAATGGCCTTGGGCGTTGAGAACTTCTTAACCATTGGTTTGCCTTTTGGTATACTCCGCTTACGTTTTGAGACGTCAGCGGAGGGTGAAGATTGTAAAATTTGTGTTGAGGATGCTGCCTTGGATTTTTTGGTGTTTTTGGAGGCTATGGAGGTTGCTGGGGGGTTTTCCAGCGAGCCAACCTCTAAAGGCACATCGACATTTACAGCAACCGTATCTGCCACTTCATCAGAAAGAAGTGTTGCCTCCCAGTCGCTGTCTTTCGGGTATAAAGAAGGATAAAGAGAGAAGAGTACCTCTTTCATGTAGATAGTGAGTCGAGCAACCAAGTGCTCAGCTGGTTGCTTGAAGATATTGTTGCCCACCCTCGCTATTGGAATTGTAGAGGCGTCTGGCAACACATATTCAGCACCCAATGCTTCTTTGAAGATTAGAGAGAAGATTTTGACAAAGGGCACTGTTTGAGATCTGTTATTCAAGCTGATCTTGTTCTTCATATCGTTGAAGATCAGCAAGGTATAATCCACAAATCTCCCTTCAGTGAGAGCATGGATTATGGGCATCAAAGTTGTAGATATCTGATTGTAAGACCCAGAGTTTCCACCCAAACACTGGATTACATGGGTAAAGAGAACTCTCCAGATCCCAAGAAGATTTTGCTTTAAGGGGTTGCTGGGGATCCCTGGAGGTTTCCTTAGATTGTGATTGTACCCAATTGAAGGCAGCCATTCCTTCCATTCTTCATCACCAACGGCTTCCACAAACTTATTATCAGTTGTTTCTTGTGGGAAGCGAAGAGTCTGACGTAAACACGCCAGAGTGATGGTGATGGTTTTCGTCCCTTGACGAACAGTCCCAGTAATGGACTGGGTGGACTTATCGAAGTTACACGTCCACCAGAACTCTCGAAGAAGATGAACAAAGATCTTTTCCGGATCTGCCATTATACAATAACCGGCAGGGGATGCGTGGATGAAATCCAACATTGGCTTATATCCTTTTGTTCCTTTTGGCACATCAGACGAGCCAATATGATTGTTAGACTTTACAATCATATCAGTGGAAGAGAATGAGATTTTAGAGGATTTGATGACATTATTTGGTGGGATGAATGAAGGAGAGTTTAAATAAGTAATTGGAGATTGTTTAGAGGGGACATAAGTAGATTGAGTCTCAACATTTTCCTGTTGTTGAGGGATTTCAAACGAAGAAGCCATTGAAGAGATTAAAGGATGAATGAACAAGATGAAAAGATTTTGAGAATATTGAGAGATTTTAGAGAGATAAGTGTGAAAAAATATGAAGGCGCGAATGGAAAGGTGTGAAGGAAGATTGATTATATAGGGTATGGTGGTGGGCCATGAAAGAAGACAAAAAGACTTTCTCCTTCTTCAAATATACTTACAAATTATAAATAATAATTTAGATGTGAGTAACGTATATTTAAAGAAAGAGTATTTTGTTTTAAAAAATACTTGAGTATGCGCCGTAAAAACTGTCAATCAAAAGTTGTGCGCAGACTGATGACGTGATCAACAGAAAGATAGTGGGCAACTTGTCAGTTTGAATTTTAAAAACATGTGGATAAAATTGTTGCCACGTCATCCACTTTAGTTACTTTTGAAATGCCTAGTTTCAGAAGTGTACTAGGTTGTATTTAATAAAGAATTTTAAGAAGAAATATCTAAATAAATAATTTAATGTCATTTTATTCAGCGCCCCCTTATAAAAAGAAGATTGTTAGGCGCTGAGACATTTATTTAAAATGTCAGCGAGCTCATGACAAACATGTGGTCGCTGAGAATACAATTTGTGACAAATTGTCAGCCATCAACGGATTTTATAAGTCTTTACCTACAGCCGTTTGCTGATGGACTAGATGAAGACTTTTAGCTCTCCAATGCTTTTATTTTGCTTTTTCCTAAAGCAACAAGGATCAATGGATTTTAGAAGTCTTTACCAGTAACCTTTTGATACTGGACTAGATGGAAACTTTTAGCTTTCCATTTCTTTTATTTTGCTTTTTTTCAAAGCCACAGGTATCAACGGATTTTAGAAGTCTTTACCAGTAACGGTTTGATACTGGACTAG
Organism: Erigeron canadensis; assembly: GCF_010389155.1. NCBI lineage: Eukaryota > Viridiplantae > Streptophyta > Magnoliopsida > Asterales > Asteraceae > Erigeron > Erigeron canadensis. The sequence continues at coordinate 18,648,079 of NC_057769.1, forward strand.
ATGGAAACTTTTAGCTTTCCATTGCTTTTATTTTGCTTTTTCCCAAAGCAACAGGGATCAATGGATTTTAGAAGTCTTTACCAGTAACCGTTTGATACTGGACTAGATGGAAACTTTTAGCTTTCCATTGCTTTTATTTTGCTTTTTCCCAAAGCAACAGGGATCAGCAAGCAAGATTGACTTAAACTTGCTGAGAGATCTTGATGTAGGTCAAGAGATTTTAACTTACAAAAGAGATGTAGGTTAAGTAGAAGAGTCACCATTCAGCATTCCCAACCTGCTGATGAGATCCTTGAATCTCTTTTCATCTAAAGGTTTAGTGAAGATGTCAACAAGTTGATCTTCAGTGGGGATGAAGTAAATTTCAACATCTCCTTTCATGACATGGTCACGAATGAAGTGATATCGAATGTCTATATGTTTGGTTTTGGAATGCTGAACAGGATTGTGAGTGATGGCAATAGCACTTGTATTGTCACACATAATAGGGATCTTAGAGAAATCTAAGTCATAGTCAGCAAGTTGGTTTTTCATCCAGAGGACTTGTGCACAACAACTTGCTGCCAACACATACTCTGCTTCAGCAGTGGAGATGGAAACTGTATGCTGTTTCTTACTAGACCAACTAGTCAGCCTTCCCCCAACAGTTGACATCCACTACTGGTACTTTTCCTATCTAACATGCAGCCAGCATAGTCAGAGTCAGAGTATGCAACTAGGTCAAAATTGGAATCCTTGGGATACCAAAGACCCAACGAGGAAGTCCCTTTGAGATATTTAAAGATGCTCTTAACAGCGAGAAGGTGAGACTCCCTAGGGGATGCTTGGTATCTTGCACAAAGGCAAGTAGCAAACATTATGTCAGGACGACTCACTGTGAGATACATCAGCGAGCCAATTATCCCACGATAGTGACTGGGGTTTACATGCTTACCATCAGGGTCAGCATGGAGATTTTTTGGAGTAGACATAGGAGTGGGCTTAGGAGTGATATTTGTAATATCAAACTTAGCCAGCATGTCTCGAATGTATTTTTCTTGGTTTATAAAGATGCCATCAGGGAGTTGACGAATTTGTAAACCAAGGAAGAAAGTAAGCTCACCCATCATACTCATCTCAAAATGAGAGGACATCAGTGAGCTAAACTTTTTACTATTTGTAATATCAAACTTAGCCAGCATGTCTCCAAAAATGATGTCATCGACATATATTTGGACACAAAGGACATGAACACCCTTCTTATAAATAAAGAGGGTGCTGTAAATAGACCCTCGCTGAAACTCATTAGAGAGAAGAAACTCAGAGAGTGTGTCATACCAAGCTCTGGGAGCTTGTTTAAGACCATATAAGGCCTTATAGAGACGATATACATGGTGTGGTGTGGCTTGGCTGGATCTTGAAAACCAGGTGGCTGCTCCACATAAACTTCTTCTTCGAGTTTTCCATTTAGGGAAGCACTCTTTAAATCCATTTGATAGACTGTGAAGTTTCGATAAGCAGCATGTGCCAAGAATAAGCATATAGCTTCTAATCTGGCCACTGGAGCAAAGGTTTCGCCATAATCGACACCTTCTTCTTGAAGGTAACCTTTTGCAACCAGCCGAGCCTTGTTACGTATAACAACACCATCTTCGTCCATTTTATTTCTATAAACCCATTTTGTACCAATGGGTTCCTTACCAGCAGGAAGAGGTACCAAAAACCAGACATGTTGTCTTTGAAATTGGTAAGTTCCTCTTGCATGGTAGCAACCCATGATGGGTCAACAATTGCCTCTCCAATATTTTTAGGAGTGATCATTGATAAGAAGTTTACATAAAGACATGTATTTTGAGTCGCTGATCGAGTCATAATACCCTGCTGAGGATCACCAATTACTTGGTGAGCAGGATGACTGGAAGTCCATTTAAGTGCTGGGACACTTGATGAACCAAGTAGAGGGACAACAGAAGACAAAGGGATGGAATCAGCTGGAGAATTATAAGAGGAGAGATCAATGGTTATAGTTGGTTCAATAGGAGTTTGATCAGTGGAGCCATTTGATTGAGTAGAGTCATCATTGATGATGTGGTCATTAGCAGACTCTATGTCTTCAGCATTAGCTGAAGCATCATGAAACTCTTCATCAGCAGAGTCATCAACTTGCAAATCACCAGCCAGTGATCTAGGTTTGGCTCAACTTGCTGATCTAGGTTTGGCTCATCAACTTGCAGCATGGATTGATCTTAAAATGGGCTCAACTGGCTCAATCGTGTAGATGTGAGCAGCAACTTGCTCAAGTTCAGGTTCTACTGAACTGTCCTCAGTGAGTAGCTGATTATCAAGTGGCAGCGAGCAAGAAGCATCAACAAATGAGTCAGCAACCTCCATAGGAGGATCAGTGAGCTCATTGAATATTTCTTCAGTGGATGAAGATTGGATATCTTTGAGAGCAGAAGAACTCTCATCAAAAGTGACATGAATAGACTCATCCACCTTTTGAAGACGAGTATTAAACACTCTGAAAGCTTTGCTGATGGCAGAATATCTAACAAAGTAACCATCATCAGCTTTAGTATCAAATTTTCCATGATGATCCTTATTATTAAGAATAAAGACAGGGCAACCAAATACATGAAATTATTTGATTTAAGGTTTCTTGCCTCTCAAAATTTTGTAGGCTGTCTTGTCATATCTTTTGACAATGAGACAACGATTTTGAGTGTGGCAGGCAGTGCTGACAGCCTCTGCCCAAAACCTGTTAGGCATAGAGGACTCGCTGAGCATTGTTCGTGCTGCCTCAATAAGAGTTTTGTTTCTCCTTTCAGCAACACCATTTTGGTCAGGGGTTCTAGTTGAATATAAATTTTCTGAGATCCCTTGATCAGCACAAAAGGATTCAAGAGTGTGGTTTCTAAACTCAGTGCCATGATCGCTTCAGAGTTCTTTAACCCTTATGCTGTTGAGATTTTCCATTTTCTTGATGAATTTAATGATCTCATCAGCAACATCACTCTTGGAATGAAGAAAGATGGTCCAACTATATCGTGAATATTCATCCACAATAACTAAAGTGTATCTGCTACCCTTTAGACTTTGGACATTCACTGGACCAAAAAGGTCCATGTGAAGAAGATGAAAGCAGCCTTTAACAGAGTTAGCTTGTTTTGTTTTGAAAGAAGATCTATGGCTTTTACCTTTTTCACAAGCACCACAGAGTCTATCTTTTTCAAAAGAGAGAGGAGGAAGGCCACGAGCAAGGTTCTTTTTGGCCAATGAATTGATGGTTTTAAAATTCACATGCGACATACGCTTGTGCCATAACCATTTTAATTCGGATGCTGACTTAGCAAAGAAACAAGTCTCACTATCAATCTTGATAGGAGTGAAGTCTTCAAGATATACATCCCTTTTTCTTGGTGCTACCAAGACGACTTCCTTGTTAATATTCACTACAGTGCCTTGATGCTTATCAAGAATCACTTTGTAGTCAGCATCACAGAGTTGACTAATGCTTATGAGATTGTGTTTACATCCATTCACATAAGCAACTTTAGAGAATTTTATTAGGCCATTAAAAAGAAGACCATACCCTTCAGTTTGTCCAGTGGAGTTATCACCAAACACTACAGTAGGACCAGGTGCCTCTGTATAGTTATCCAGCAGGGACTTAGAGCCAGTCATGTGTTTTGAACAGCCGCTGTCCAAATACCATACTCCTTCTCCCAGCGAGCCCTGCATGGATACAATGGAAGAATTTAGTCAAGATCACTTTGTTCATCCATAGCCATGTCAGCAGGATTGAAGATAGGTACTTCAGAGGTAAATGTTGGCTCTGTAGAGAGAGCATCCTCAAGAGTAGGATAGTTACCCACATCAACATGACCATAGGATGGATCATTTTCATCAAAGGGCATAATGTTAGTCCCATTGCTTTGGAGATATACATAGCTGTTGACTACATCAGGAGCACTGTATTCAATCAGCATAGCTGGATGTCCCCAAGCATTGGAAACGACCCTTTGTGAATGATGGAGTGCAATACACTAAGAAGAGATATACTCAGCAATGTTAGCCTCAGTGACAGAAGTGGTAGATTCAGGAGAAGGGTTCTCGCTGATCCTAGAAGAAAAAGATGCTCCAGCAGATATAAAGGAGTTTGGTTGAATGACAACCTCTGGAGCTTTTCTAGAACTCAACCTATCATATTCAGAGGCAATATGTCCTCTACTGCTACAAAGATAGCATTTTTTTGTCAAAGGAATTCCCTTTTTGACTCTGAAGGAGAAAGTCTCTCACCTGAGAAGAAAGATCATTTACTCGCTGAGTGAGCTCATTGATTTGAGGATTAGAGGATGAAGATGCTTTGTCCTTTTGTTTAGACTTTGATTTATTTCTTTGCTTAAGTCTAGGAGGGGGCAACTGAGGAATAGGACCAAGAATGGATTCAGCATTTTGATTTTGAGGATTTTGAGATCCTTTAATCATGGTCCAAGCCTGTCTTCCAGCAGAGTAAAAAGAAGAGGGACCCTGCTGAGGTTGACTCACTCTACTTGGAGTGATAGGTCTAGATTGACGACGTGGAGTAGCTGACCTCATTTGCCTATAAGGAAGATACTCCCTGTTAGAAGTAAAGGATTGAGCATGCTGAATTGGCATTTGTCCTCTTTGAGGAGTTTTAGGTCTCACTTGCTAATGTGGCAAGTGTCTTTGAGGAGTAACAGGTATCACTTGCTGATGTGGCAAGTGACCTCTTTGAGGTGTAATAGACCTGCTTTGAGAAGGTATCTTTCCTCTTTAAGGAGTGTTATACCTTGAATTGGGTTGAGTTTGAATAGATTGAGGTGACTGACGATGATGTTGTACATCAGCAGGTACATCCTTTGATGGGAGTACTTGCTGATATCTTGCATCAGCGAACCTGACTCGTCTTTTCATAAGACGATCATACGGGTCATCCTTATTACCAGCATGAGCAGATTCTTGCTGAGAGGAGGAAGAAAATGGAGCAATAGCAGGTTGCTGACTAACCGGATTCACTCGCTGAAGAGTGCTATAGTCATATGGCCCAGCGATAGTGCTTTTCTTAAAGGGTTCAACAGATTTAATGGTAAACTGCATGTGGCATCATGCCAACAATAGGGAGGTGAGAGAACATGTTATAGGTGCTGGTTGAAGAACTGACACTTTTAACTTCAGCAGAAGAAGATACACTGGTGGAAGAAGTAGCACTTACATCCATTTCAGTGTGGTAGTCATTTTGTCCCTTGACAAAGTACCACTTTTTCATCTCTTCGGGAGAGATTGTAGAGGAGGGAGGAATAGAAATTTCCGGCTTAACATCATCGTTGAACGAGTCAGCAAGTGAAGCAGCAGCATCAAAATCGCCACCAATCACCGCCTGAACTTGAGTAGGGACTTGTTCACTTAGACACTGATGATGAAACTTAGAAGCTTTTGACCATGAGGTCACAATCTTCTTTAAATTAGAGACTTCAAGCTTGAGTTTTTCATTCTCAAGTTGGAGTTTTTGAGTCATTAGCTCGTGAGACTAAAGTTCTACATTAACATTCTTTAGTTCTAAGAGTTTTTCAGACTTTTCACTTAACTCTGTGCCAGCAGAGTTAAGTTTTGTTTAAAGTTCAGTGCGTAGAGTTTCTACAAACTGAAGATCACAGGACAAGGACTCAATAATTTTGGTCTTGTCATCATCAGAAAAGGAGAGAAGAGAATGTACCTTTTTAACAGTGACATTTACCCACTGACTAGAGGAGACTTGATCTTTGGTCAGTGCATCACCATCAGCGAGTGCCATCAGGCACATGGTGTCAACATAATTTTCATCGACTGACTCATCTGAGTCAGGCCAGTCATACTCTTCAGCGACCAGTCCTTTTGCTGGCATTTTGGCTTCCTCGGTTTCAGCCATCTTAACCTTCAGCTGATAGTATTTGTTCCTTTACTCATCAGCAGACTTGTAAGAGTTTGATTTGGGAGCTGCTGGAGTGGGAATAGAGACCCTGCACTCTTTTTGGTAATGGCCTTTTCTGCCATACCTCTAGCATTCTTCCTGTGATTTATCAACAGGAGGCTTGTAAGGAGCAACCGACTTACGGTTGTTCCATATTCTGGAATATTTCTTTCCAGCAAGAAGAGCAAAGCTCACAAAGTCACTAAACATCTCTTGTTTTTCATCAACATCAAGCTCATCAACAAGAGTTTGAATAGGACCAGGAAGATTAGAAGTGCTGGCACCATCATTGTGTTCGATGGGCTCAGCAGAGATAAGAGCAATAGGATCAGAAATTGGATGGGAAGACATGCTGACGGAGGAAGAGGAGCCATTATGTCTCCTGGCATTAGCAGAGGCTCGAATGTTTTGAGCCAAAGCCCTCTCTTCAAATTGAAGAGTGCCAAAAAGTTCCTCAAGATCAAAATCCTGAATTTTCTTTGTGGTACGGAGGGTTTGTCTTAAGTTTTGCTACTTAAGAGGAGAGAATCGATAAATTTGTGGCATACTTCAAAATTATCATGAGTAATTTCAACATTAGTCATATCATTGAGCAACCCTTTAAAGTGAGTATAGGTGCCCTCAAGACTTTCATCAAAAAGAGAGAAGAAATTTTCATAGGTCCGTTTTAGGTCTATTTTCTTGATTTTAATAAGGTTAGCAGAACCTTCATAGGTGCTGACCAGCCTATCCCAGACTTCCTTTGAAGAGGGATACTTGATGACAAGCTTCATGATTTCAGTAGGAAGAGTGACAATAATCATGTTTTTAAGCCTAGCATCAAGATTAACCAGTTTGTGCTCTTCATTAGTTCACTGGACCTCTGGTTTTACCAGGTCAGTCACAATCTCAGGAGCATCAGGTGTTGCTCCTGGAGTTCTTTGAACATACATAGTTACGTATGGACCCTCAGTTAATATAGTCATTAAGTAGGGTTCCACACCGGCGATGTGAAGAAGCATTCTCTCATTCCAAGACCCAAAATCTTTGGGCTCGAATTTTGGAGGAGTAGACACATAACCAAAGTCACGTGTATTCACAAGGCTAGGTACAGACGACATGTCCTTGTTTTAAAGAAAAGATTTTAAGAAGAGAAAGGAACAGAGAATTAATGTAAACACAAGAAGGCAAACAGATCTTGTTCCAATGATTTAGGAACGGTGGCTCTGATACCACTTGACAGTCCATGAATGCACAACAAGTGTTATAATTAACTAGACAAGAATGTAAATAAGCAGTAAATAAACAAGAACAAAACTAAAGTTCTAATACACAAGTCTATGCAAGTCTAATCATATGATTCAATTGTTTGATTAAGCAGATAATACATGGTCAATTTACAACTTGTCTTACAAAAGGATAAAAGAACTAACAATTGTTTAAGTTTTAGACACACTAGAAAACTTAAAACAATTTTTGCAAGAGAGAATGCCAAGTGACACCCCTTGCGGCTAGGTCAAGTAATTCTTTATATAGACATAGGAAAGAATCACATGACTACACATTAGATGTTGACACCTCAAGGTTGTCAACCATCTATTGGTGGATCTCCCAGATCTGCAGGGTTCTCTGTCTTCATCTTGTTTATTTCCAAATCCGGTATGAAAGAGAAACGCCAAGGTACCATTTTGGTACATGATCACATGTCTTCATTCTTCTTGAACAACACGTGTCCTTGGGACCAATATTCTTATCTTCATTTTCCCGCTAGTTTCCGACTTACAAAAACTAGAAAATGAGTCATCGAACTTATCTTTAACTTGAAGATAATAACTGATCGCTGAGAGATCGCTGACGAAGCCGCTCGCCGAGTCTCTCAGCGAATCCATGACTCAACATAAGGATATCTTCTATCTTTTAATTTAAAAATATTTGTGGTAATCCTATAATGAACCGTGTTCGAGGTTTTCGGACTGAAGTATACTGTTTTATTCGGATAATAATGGAAATGATCTATGTATATCCAATCTCTTAATATATTCCTTCGGAGCTGGGTATTGCTACCTTGGGAGCTCCGGAATGATTATATTAAACGGAGGTTGTGCTTCGTTCTATGTCTATAAACAACTAATTTTTACCTGTACGGAGGTGTCTTCGTATCTGCTTCGGTTACCGAGATAGAGCTCCGTATGGGGTATATCATCAGTAGTCTTTGCAGTCTATAATATTAGACTGAGGGCTTGATAATATACCTCTTCGAGTGCATGTGAGTCCCTCGATAGCTACAGATCGCTCTCGAGATCGTCTATTATTATGTCGTGAGTGCGGAATCCTCACGAGATAACTAGTTTGATTAGTTAACGTGTATATCGCTTAATTATCAAGTAGATAATCAGCCGTATGATGCTATATTCGTTTCTATAAGCTATAGAACGAACTTAGATGTCTGGAGTACGTGTATGTCGAATGTCTCTGTATTTTAGGGTATTTATTCGTATATATATGTTTCAGATCGAACCGGGCTTGCTGGGCTTTGTTCTTACGAACTTAGCTGCCCAGCCCATGTAACGAAGTTAATCTTTGTTTGTACCAAACGAAGTTTATCTTCGTTTGCCTCTAACGAAGATATAACTTATCTTCGTTAGATGTAAGACTTAGTTATATTCCTTAGTGTTTCATCGCATAAGGAATCCTAACACATATTATGTTTGTACTTGTATAACACACAACAAACATCATACATAACACACATATATATATACCAAAACATGTAATCGATCATTACAAAAACATAAAATAACATAATGTCTTAATCTAAACGACATAAAATAGATACGACATAAAATAACATAATGTCTTAATCTAAACGACATATCAAATCTAAGTTGTTGTTGTCACATCAACGTGCATCAACAAACTCCCCCTTGACAGCAACACCTTCAATTTCTTTAGTCTTCAAAATCTGATCATTCATCAAACAACAATCTTTTGCTATTTGCATGAATATATTCACGTAAGCAGAGTTGAAGTATCTTACGATATCTACTTTCTTCATGCTTCCAAAATGGCAAGAATGAGCACTCTGTATCGTATAACTTTCTCAGATCATTTCTTGAGAAGTTCACCAGCTGCATCGGATCATAAACTCTTCTCAACAAAATCTTCTTCTTTGAGTCTGCATACATCTTGGCTTCACCAGAATTTCGATCAATTTCCCAATTATCCATCTTGTCCATGACATCTTGTGCCCATTTCTTGGCAGGGACCTTGATCATGCACTTAATATCATGTTGAACATACTCAACTGTTTTATCTGGCTTGATCACTCTTTTCTTGGATCTTGGCTCAATCTTAAACTGTGGTTTATCAGAATCTTTCATGTTCTTCCTCAACCAGAAATCATTTCTGAGATTCTTACCAACAACATCAGCTAAGCCATCATCGCTTGGATTGATAATCCAGTTATTTCCAAGATCATGTAAATCTTCTTCACACAAACTCCTGAAATGTCTCTCACACCACGCTAAGTACTGACAACCTTCTGGTCTTTTAAGCACAAACAGCTTCAGTTCATCATCATAAAACCAACTCCAGATAATTGTCTTGTACTTTGCAGCATTTTGTCTGAGATATGTGTCCAATACAGATTTGGTTTCCATGTTTCCCTATGTACTATCCATTCATTAACTCTTTTCTCAGGAACATGTCGATCAACCATATGTAATGAATCATCATCTCTGAGAGGAACTGGAAAATCATTTGGATTGAATGGTCTTGTCACATTAATCTCATAGTCAGATGGAATCAATACGTCACCATTCTTAGCATACACAATAAAATGTAGAACTTGAGTTTGGCTGCTGAATGGAACTTGAAACATTCTTTCTCGAACATCTGCTCTCTTCTGATCCAACACTCTATTCTCTTCAATCAATGGATCTTCAGAAATTGAGTTCCATACTTCATCAAACCCATAAGGCTTCTTGAATATATCTAGATTTGGCTCAGGAACAAATTCGCCTTCCTCGAGCTCATCACCATCAAAGAATAAATCTGTATAATCTGGATCATCTGTTTAAATTTACACAAAATGAACACCAGAATAGAAATAATAATCATGACAATTATAATAAAGATGAAATGTACTTGTATTGAAATAAGATATATTACATTTTCATTACACAAAATCTCATAACTTATTACACACAATCAATTATACATTTTATCTAAAAATCTTTATCATAAACAAAATTAGAAACCTGAATCACGAGGAGCACCAGAAGGACCGGCACCAGTACCAGAAGCACCAACAACAGAAGTATCTGTCTCCCCCTCGATCTCTGCACCCTTTCCTCTATCTTCAACTGGGCGAGAAACATTCCTATCACCAGCATTATCAGCATCATCATCGTCATTCTGACGTCTTGGTTGAATCGCTGACAATCTGCAGACTTCTTCAAGAACTTCTCCCCCTTGATTCTTGACCCAGTTGATCAAAAACGTTAAGGCGGCGCGAGTATTAGTGAGATCAGACTCCAAAGTGTGAACTCTAGTCTCCAAAAGATCAACACGACGACCAAGCGATGAATCGGAAGGAAGTCGGTAAGACAAGGAAGGAGCCACCAAAGGACGTAAAACTAGTGCTTGTGAAACAATAGGAGCAACAGCAGCAGTTGGGCTTGGAGGATCAGGCATTGCTACAGAAGAAGCTTCAACAACACGTCGACGCATAATTCTGGTATATTGAAGTTCAACACTCCCTTGCCTCTTCACCGGACTAACCGAACTAGCTCTGTTCACCGGATCTTCCATATCTTCAAAAATCTCACGTAATTCAGAATCATGCTGAGCTGCAACATCAGGATCAATCTCAGCAGCAGGAATGGAGTTAGCGAAATCTGATATTGCTGGAACAGCGTGACAAGCTTTGCTTCTACGTTCTCTATGAAACACAACACCTTCTTGATCAAACGACTGATGCGAATGATCGCTTTCACAAGCAACCGCAATATCATGAATCATCTTAGTTCGACGTTCAGCAGCAGCAGAATCATCTGTGTCTGTCGCAGTTGTAGCAGCAGAACCGTCGGAACAATCAACATCATCTCCATTATTTCCAACATCCGAACCAGCAGACTCATCCCCGGAGTCATCATCAGAACCATCAACAGAATCATCCGAACTTTCAGAATCACGAGACTCAGAATCTTCATCAACATCATCCACAAACATATCATTCTCAAGACGAGATTGATAGTTTGGATTAATCAGGTGACCAAAAAGTGGTGGATCATGAAGACCAGCCACATTACTCGTATTAGCTTCAAGATCAGCAAAAAGACGCGAAGGCCAAGCATGAAGAACGTAGCGAGGACCTTGGTCATATATGAAGTCAGGACAAAAATGTCTAACTATAGCCATCACAAAGCGTGGATACAAAAGAAATCGCTTTCTCCCCCTAGCGTTAGTCTGATCAATAAACTCCTGATAAAAGTATCGGGAGAAAGGATAAGGGCGATTATATACCAAAGCAACCATCTGTGACGCAATCTGTGCAGATAGTTGATCAAAGCCAGCCTTGCGATTGCTCAAACAGACGAGCAATGCATACGCTAGATACCTCCATCTTCCTTGAAAACCACTTTTGTCAAAAGGAAGTTTGATCTGACCAACAAATCCCATTCTCTGAAAGCAGCGAAGAAGAAGTTCGAACTCGTAAGTCATCTCGACATCTTCCTCTTCTTCTACGTCTGGTTCTGCTCCTAGATGTAAAATAGTACGGAGCGATTCAACATTGAAATCAAATGTTGTGCCTTCAACAGTAGCACGTACAAAACTCTGTCCATCAATCATGACTTCATGAGCAGTGGACCAGAAAGAATCAATATACTGCCTAACCAGTCTCGGCGAATCACAAAAAGCAAAAGATAATCACGAGCGAGCAATGTAGTTGAACATTTCATGAAAATGTTCGCAATTATGCTGATCTGGATCTAGGTTCAGTGCAAGATTGTGCTTTTTCACAAACTGACGAGGAGCGAGAGCCATTTCTGCAAAACCAATCACAATATCGAACCAAATATAAATAATCACGATAAATGGATTGCAGAATTAAAAACCCTAATTTGAAAAACCCTAATCAATAAATTCGCAAAGTAAGACTGAACGAAAATAAGCAATAAATTCGTTAAGTATACAGAACGAAGATAGAATCTAAATTCGTAAGCAATGAATAAACGAAAATAGATCTTAAGTTCGTAAGAACTAAACGTAAATATTCACCTAACGAAGTTTAAGTTCGTAAAGTCTAAACTGTACATGCAAGTTCGTAAGTTATAACTTATCTTCTAAGTTCGTAACTTATAAACGAAGTCTAAGTTCGTTTGAATAAAACGAAGGGTGTTTAAACTTTGCTAAGTTTGTCTCTTATCAACTAAGGTCTAAGTTCATAAGGCATCATCTAGAGTTAACTTCGTTTCTACCCAAGTCAAATTTGTTCAATTCAAAATCTAAGTCCATGTGCACAGATCTAAATTCGTTTTAAACTAAAGTCTAAATTCGTTTGCACAAGTCTAAATTCGTTTGAGTAAACCAGGTGAATGATTACAAGAATTTATACATATAATCAAAACGAATCAAATCGAAGATACATGGAAACCTAAATCATTTTCGTGAATGAAAATAACATCAAACACTTACTTAGATCACAGTTTGCACAACGAATCAAGAAAACGAATTAGAATGAGAGAAAAGAAAAGAGTTTGTGTTTTAGGGTTTTGCTCGAAGATGAAAGTAATTTTCGTTTTATGAAGAAGTAACGAAGAAAAACCCCTTTTATATATGGAAATAACAATGGGCCAACTATGGGTCGGGCTGAACTTCACAAACGAAGTTAGCAAAACGAAGATAACCTTCGTTTGAACAAAAATGGTTTCGAACGAAGATATCAGTTATCTTCGTAAGAACAAATCAGAAAATATTCCAGATTTCAGCAAGTTTCTGAAAAAATTTCAGATTTTTATCCAAGCAATCTTCTAAAACACAACCCTTCATCACAATCTGTACATGGCAAAAACTCGTTAGAATGCAACCTGTTCATGCCTTGTACTAAAAACGTGCTTATCACCCAAATTCATAATCATAATGTAAGTAGATAACCTAACATTATAATCTTGAATGAAAACCTATGGTTTAAACACTATCCATAAACAAACCTGAAAATAATCAATTTAAATATGAACCTTATTACCAATAACGATTATGACACCGAGAACTTCCTTTGATCATAGATATGCATGACGGCAAACCATCTTGAAACACTTAAGTCCCATACTAGATGCCGTCTACAAAACTAACAAACAATGAACAATCCAACAAAATTCACTGATGAACTTAGTAAAGTTTCCAAAAGGATGTCATAAATTACAGCATGAAATTCAAAAGAAACTAATATCAAATTTGATTATTTTCATTAAATACATGAATCATAAATAAATAACTATTCCAAAAACAAGTTCATGTATTCATCCTTCACATGCTCAAATCTGCATCACAAATATTATCACTACACACCAAGGATCTTGTCGTCATGATATCATCCGTGTATAACAATGTAGTAACAGAAATCAGCACTCCAACTTTATCTTCCTAACCTGAACACTGCACACTTACCACAGAACTCATCAACGCATTGAGAACAAAACAGTATAATGCAGAAAATTCAAGTTACAATCACACTCAATCAGGGTTAACAAATATGAAAACTAAAAATCTAACAAAAGATCAAGGGAGGTCATTTCTTGTCAAACCCTAAAATGTCACCAACAAATTTAAACAAACCCAATTAATAACTTGGTGACAAGCGAAAATTGTGAGATTTCAGATAACTTTGACATTTCACATAACACTTGAAAAGATCATTTTCTAAACTTAAACAAATTAATGTCCATATTAGAAAATCTTCTTTGTAAACAAACCACACAACCTCATTAAAATTTACATGAAGGAATTCAGCAAAACATACTCAGAATTTGAATAGGGTCTCTCGTGCAATAAGAACTTATAAAAATACTATTTTGACTCAATAAAAAGAAAAATAACACAGAATAAAAATTGCAGAATAATAAACTAATCTAAATTCTAATTAACTTGACTTTATACATTATTCACATTAAGCATGATTACTGCTGATTAGATCAGGTTAGCATGTTACATAAGCCTGCGGGTGAGAAATGATTCTCTTATTATAAGTTTTGAACCGTGACCCAACAGCGATTACCGGTATGTTTGTCCTCTTAAACACTCGGTACGTCCAGTTTCCTTTGAGTTATGACACTTTCGACATATCCTGGCCAAGGACAGTCACCATGTAACCCGAGTAGCCAAATGCCATTGGATAGTTTGCGAACTTATGTAACCCACATTCAGATATACTTTCGTAATCGATACAAGCACTAAGATAAAAAATATTCAATATATTCAAGAACATCCTTAACCAATCATGAGACTTTTTATGGATAACTAAATTGAATTACTTTATGATTTCACATATTTGCTTCTGCATTTCATGATTTATAAGGAACCCATGATTTTCTATGAGATCCATGTAGCGAACTTTCCGACAACCTATCCCAAGTTGTAAGCTTTAGTAGGCTAGGTATACAAGGACACCCCGAGGACATACTTGTCCGAATCTCAAAGACCACATTAGCCCCTTAATTTGCATTCATTTGATTTGCATAACAATATCACATTTACTTTTATGCTCATGATTGGTAGAGGTTCTTGCCTATTCATTGAACAAATCTTATAGTAATGCTAGATCTTTCACAAAATTTAAGGACTAGATCAATTCATTACTGAAAAGCAAGCAATCTCAGCCATATATCAGAATATGTTTTCCACAAGAACATTGTATAGTTTATGTTCAGATTGAAGGAAACCTTGGTACTTTGTGTCTACCGATATATCCCAAATTGTAATCACTGAACTAATCAGTTATATTACGATTAAGCAGACTTAAAAGCTAATGTATCGTCACTTCTCATCATTTACCGCAGTAACCTTACTTTATTCATATTTTTTGGATTTTCGATTTTTCAATGCTTTTGTATTTTTCTGACACTAGATATATACAAACTTATACTAAGACAACTTTTTTGTATTTTTATGACTCTATTTATGTACGACTTACACTACAAAGACACGAAAAATAACTTTAAGTTCTTTGAGAGAAACTACTCGGCATTCTTCATACCATTGAGTTGAAATAACAACTCAAGACGAGGTCCATCAAAAGCTTTAGTGTATAGATCAGCAAGATTATCATCAGTAATAACCTTTTCTAAATGAATAAGCTTTTTCTCAAAACAGTCACGTATGAAATGATATTTTATATCTATGTGCTTGGTGACTTTAAAGTTTTTCGGATTCTTGATAATATCTATGGCAGACTTATTATCAATACAAATAGGAGTATTGGAGATATTCATACCATAATCGCGCAGTTGTTGCTGTATCCAAAGCACCTGAGAACAGCAATATCCAGCAGCAATGTACTCTGGTTTTTTGCACTGCCATGATATAATTCTCCCCCCTAAAAGCTGACATCCACCTGAAGTTGATTTCCTATCCGAGTTGTCACCACCATAATCCGAATCAGTATAAGCTACGAAGTCAAAAGAACCATACATGGGATACCAAAGACCTAGACGAGGCTTGGCTTTCACATAACGAAGGATTCTTTTTGCAGCTTTCAAATGCGACTCTTTCGGATTAGCCTGATATCTAGCACACATAGAAACAGCAAAGGTAATATCTGGACGTGAGGCTGTCAGGTACATCAAGGATCCAATGATAGCTCGATATTGAGTGGCATCGACGGATGGATCATTAGGCTTAGCAGGGCACAACCCATGATTCGTCTAATGGGAGTAATAGCATCCTTAGCATCAGACATTCGAAACCTAGTAAGAAGATCTTTGACATACTTGGTCTGATGTATAAAGAAGCCATCCTTCAGTTGATCCACCTGTAGTCCAAGGAAGAAGGTTAATTCCCCCATAGCACTCATCTCAAACTTAGCCTTCATGCTCTGTTCAAATTCCTTGCACATTTTGTCATCAGATGAACCAAAAATGATGTCATCGACGTAAACCTGTACAAGCAAGTAGTCCTTCCCTTTCCATTTAATAAACAACGTGCTGTCTATAGAACCTCTGGTAAAACCACTTTCCTTCAAATGTGTTGACAATTTTTCATACCACGATCGAGGAGCCTGATGTAAACCATATAAAGCCTTATCGAGACGATATACTTTATTAGGAAAGTCTGGATCCTCAAACTCGGCAGGTTGTTCTACATACACTTCTTCTTTAATGTCTCCATACAAGAAGGCACTCTTTACATCAAGCTGATACACCTTAATACCTTTATAACTAGCATATGCCAGAAATAATCGAATAGCTTCAAGTCTAGCTACAGGTGCAAATGTCTCATCGTAATCAAAGCCTTCTTGTTGCTCAAATCCTCTAACCACCAATCGAGCCTTATTTCGAGTGACTACACCTCTGTCATCTCGTTTACAACGAAAAACCCAACGCGTTGTTAAAGGAGATTCACCCGGAGGTAAGTCAACTAACTTCCATACCTCAAGCTTTCGAAACTGTGCCAATTCTTCTTGCATCGCCTCAACCCATGACGGTTCCTTAAGAGCCATACCAACATTTTAGGCTCAACCTGAGAGATAAAGCAATAATACAAGTACCAAGTAATTGCCCCAGTATCCTTAACTTCAGCAAACAGACACGAAGATTTCTTAGATTGATTCCTCGTGCGAACAGAGGCAGAAGCATCACCAATGATTTGCCCGACTGGATGATCCTTGTTCACCCTAGTTTGAGGAACCTTATCGACTGAAAGATCATCTCCCAAATTCGTCTGCACATGTTACTCTGGAGTTGTATAATCTGGAGTGTTAGGCTTCTCCTGATTTTCACCTTCCGTGTCATCAGTATCATAGAAAGGAGAATCAGGTAGAGGTACATGCAAAGGATCAGTAGGAACTATAGGAGCAGACTCTAAGGTAGAATCTGCTACTTTTGTCCCACTAGATTCTCCAGATTCAGAAGTAGGCTCAACTATTGGTGAGGAAACAGAAGAAGAACCAGAAACCGGTCCACCATCTAGAGGATCATGGAGAGTAACGACATCCTCCACAGTTGGAACACCTGCAAAAGAAACAGGACCACGAAAAGAAGTAAAGACACCATCATAATCAAAATTATTAGCAGAACCAATGTGTACAGCAGGTTTATGACTGACAATTACGACATTTGTACCAAGATCTACTTTGCCAGTCTTCTGATTGTACACACGCCTAATCGGTGTACTTGGAACATAACCCAGAAAGAAACCCTCCTCAGATTTAGGTTCAAATTTCCCTTGAGGAAGAGTTTTAAGAAAAGTGCAAGGAACACCGAAAGGCTCAACATTCTGCAAATTGGGCTTTTTGTTGTGCAACAGTTCATAACTAGTTTTCTTAAACCGTTTAACTGTCAAAACCCGTTTAAGCTGTATTCACTGCCTCTCCCCAAAAAGTGATAGGAAGCCCTGAATCAGCAAGCATCGTTCTGGCTGTCTCAATCAATGTCCTGTTCTTCCGTTCAGCCACGCCATTCTGTTGTGGCTCATATGGTGCACTGTACTGATGTTGAATTCCTTTGGTCAAGCAAAATACAGTAATAGTATTATTCTTGAACTCAGTACCATTGTCACTCCTGATTCTCTTAACTTTGACTCCATGGACATTTCAACTTGCTTGATAAAATCCATAAATCGTTCTGCGGTCTCATCCTTGGTCTTCAAAAAGAATACCCATGAGTACCTCGAGTAATCATCAGTGATCACCAAACAGTAAGACATCCCTCCAATGCTTCTTTTGTTCACAGGACCAAAGAGATCCATATGAAGTAATTCAAATGGTTTGGAAATAGAGTTGAGTACTTGGATTTATGCGAATGCTTATGTTGCTTTCCTTTCAAACACGGTACACACTTATCTTCCATCCCAAACTTCTTACAGGCACACCGTCAACTAACCCAAGACTGATAAGTTCATTCATCTTTCGAAAGTTGATATGTCCCATTCTACGATGCCATAGGAGAGATTCAGACTCATTTTCCTTGCTCAACAACAAAGGGGCTCCTTTGGATTATCAACACCTAAAAGTAAGCCATAGATGTCCTCTTCCTAGGAGCTTTGAGCATAATCCATTCTTCTGGAATAACAAAACCCGGCTTCAAGATGTATGCCTCCTTTTCTGTGAAATGAACATTGTTGCCCTTATCACAGATCTGGGAGACACTCATTAGATTGTGAGTAAGTTGTTCCACATAGTTAACTCTTTCTAGAGTTAGTTGTCCATTGACGACATCTCCTTGACCGGTGATGTTGCCGCCCTTGGATCCTGCAAAACTAACATACGACCCATTTATACCAGTATAATTGGACAAGAGCTTCTTGTCCCCTGTCATGTGCCTGGAGCATCCACTGTCAAGGTACCACAAATGAATTGTTTCCTAGGAACTCCCTGCACATAAATGAGAAATATTAGTTTTCATTGGGGACCCAACCTTCATAGGTTTGGGTCGACCCTTCTCATCCTTGAGAATCAGTTCAGTCCAATATCCATTGTTAGAAGCCGTAGGTGTGACTTGATTCTCAACTTGTCTTCTCACTGGAGAAGACTTCTGACCTTTCGTCGGAGAAGGTCTTGGGGAATGAGGGCCAAAAGAAGGTCTAACACTTGAATGAATTCGGTCATAAAATGAATTACGACCTGGGTGTTTGTGACCGACTCGAACTCCCACTGGGGGTAGTGAATCCTTGTCCCTTAGGAGATGAACCTTTTGGTGGAGATTTACGTCGTTAAGGTATAGTAACGGTTTTGTAGA
Source organism: Erigeron canadensis (assembly GCF_010389155.1). Lineage (NCBI taxonomy): Eukaryota > Viridiplantae > Streptophyta > Magnoliopsida > Asterales > Asteraceae > Erigeron > Erigeron canadensis. Next base: position 18,666,961 of record NC_057769.1, read on the forward strand.
AGATTGAACTTTAGTCTCATAAACCTGTTTATCATACCCAACCCCCTTTTTCTTCCGAGGTGGAACCTTTGAAGGAGAACCCGAGAGGACCTTAGTCTTGACAAGCAAAACGTCGATTAAGACATACACTGTAAACATGACCTTTTCATGACAAGCAAAACAAGAGAGGACCTTAGTCTTTTTCTTTGTATCTACCTTTATTGGTACTTACAGATGCACTATTGTCCACTGACTTACTTGTTGGTCTAGAATTCTCATGGTCTGTTTGGTCGGTGATATCCTAGACTTACTTGGGGATTTCTTACTTGCAGGCATCAAGATATGCTTCAAAACCTTAGTTGCTTCGACATAACAACTAATTCATCTTCAGATTGCTATCCCTAGACTGCTTAGGTAAAGGAGTTGACGCAACTGACTTAATCGCTTCATATCCTTAATATCAACATCCCAGACTTTATCAATCCTCTTAGGGTCAATAGATGATAACGGAAATTCTAACTCTGTAGACCCTACTACTCTTACGAAGTGTAAAGTGAGTAATACTGTCTTTCTGACCATAAGAAGTGGACGAATCTAGGACGACACCTTTCAATTTCTCTTCTTGGTAGGTTGAGAAGAAACTCCTTTAGACTCTGTTGTCTCCTCAGTCAAGTAGGCTTAGGAGTCGAGTCTTTCGATTTACCAACCTCAACACAAGGTGAAGTAGGACTTCAGGAATATTGGGTTCTACAGGAGTATAGTTATTGTTGAAAGGAGGAGGCATGCTATTGTAAGAAACCTTAGCAGTGTCAGAACTCTTAGATGGAGAATCCTCAAACTTTTTCATATGCATTAAAGCTCATCATGTCTAGCAGAATCAACTTAGCTTGTATTCCACTATTTCTATTCTAGCATCAGCCAGTTCTTTCTCAATTGTAGCACATTTTTTAGCTAACAATGCATAAGCTTCACCACCTACTCTTTCTACAGCCACAGCATGTTTAACTTTGTCTTTCATAGCACTAATGTCAGACTCTAAATATTAATCCTATCCTTTAAAAATTTTTCTCTATCAGTGATAGTTAAATCTTTTTAATCAACTTATCTCTTTCTTCATGAGCAGCATTAACAACAGATTCTAAATGCTTAATTAGTTCATTCTTTTGTTCAATTTCATCAAACATTCGATTAACAATTTTGCAAACATGAACAATAGTATGAAGAGAGTAAGATACCTGTTGATCTGCTTCTTTGCAGTCTGCATATAAGCGACAAAGTCATCCACACTCATGCCTGCTGGAATTTCATTCCTTCATCTGCTCTTCAATTGTCTTTCAACCTTTTCAGTAGCAGAATCGTCTTTGTTCTCAGCAGCGTGCATCTCTCCAGAATCTTTCGTGTCATCAACCTCAACCTGTTCATCAGACTCTGAATCAGTGTCATATACCTGAGCAGAAGATTCTAAGTTCGAGCTTTGAACATTGTCATACAAATGCTCATCATTGTGGTAAACTGTGGTGTCCAAGACATCCTCAACGGAATCTACCATCTGAGCCATATCATCAACTATTTCGGCCATAAGCATTATTGGTCTCATACTGTGGAAGATTCCAACATAAGAACAATCAGGTTGAGCAGCTACGATAGCCTTGTCATTGCCATTCCAGTAGTATCATCAGTCAACAAGAAGCTCTACTTGCATTCGGATTAAATGGACGTTACCACCTCTATCTTGACGGGTAGGGGTAATGTTGACATCTCTCTTTGGTCGTTGACATTCTTGGGCAAAATGTCCAAAGCCATCGCAATTAGCACTTAACTTTGACTGTCAAAGCCCTGAGTACCCCCAATAGCTGTCTACCTGTTCGTTGCATAAACCGTTGCAGTCTCCTGTGTGATCACGCAACAATTCCATTTCAGATCCATTTCTTCACTCATCATCTGATCTATTTGGTCATAATCTTCATCAATGAGTGTTGGATCTGTGATCCTACCTGCAACAAAAGCTTCATGTGCAGCACACATTGCGGAAATACATTCATCCTTCCCTCAGCAGATTTCATTCCATGGCATAGACTGTAACCAGCAGAAGTAGATGAAATGTTACCAAACGTCATATTTCCTGGCTTGGCATTCTCATTAGTCTTTCGAGCTTGTAACCAGCATCAAAGCCATGAAACCACAAAATCATCTCCATC